>NC_137937.1:27081008-27266008 GCF_963969265.1 Rhamphochromis sp. 'chilingali' | reverse complement strand
ACAGACCGATCCTTCACCTTTTAACCGCCAACTTTGAAATGATTCATCAGTTTGAGGATGATTAGTCTGCATGTGTGTTTATGTGCGCGTCTGTGTGTGAGAGAGAGCAAGAAAGAGAGGTTGAGGTGGGGCTGTGGAGTCCAATCTGGCATACAGTACGAATTTCCATCTGGAGTGACAGGAAATCAATGTGGAAGTTCAGACATTTGTGCTCCAGACCTGGATGTAGCTGAAGCATAATCACCTCACCGCTGACCTTCAGGGATCAGGAGAACTTACACAGGCACTGACATGTGTGCATTCATGCACGTATAATATGGATAGGCAGACAAACACACAGTAGCTTGCACATATACACACACACACACACACGATTAATGAATTTCTTCAAAAGCTGCCTCTCAGATATGCATCCTGTTTTAAATCTCCTTCTATGAGAACTACACTGACACGTTGACCTAACTACTCCATAAAATGCATAATAATAATGCAGGAATGGAATAAAAAAGGTCACTTTCTTCCCCAGAATATGAAACATTCATTGGATGAGTGGCCTTTTTGAAAAAAATCATTATTATTAGTTGTTAATAATCATGGTTGACAAAACTTTGCAGTTCAGTATTTCAGCATCTTTCAACTTATTGTTTTGTTTTGTTTTTCACTGTAAGCATTTACTGCTTGTGTTTAAATTGTGATTCATATTTTACTCGTTTGTTTTTAACTTTGAATTACAGGATTTCTGATCACATGTGAATGGAAATCTTCATATATAACCAGCTCAGTGAACAGCAGAAAACCTCCCCCACAAAATAATCATCAATCAGGCTGAGTTTGGCTGATGGAGTTATGAGATATGGTGAATTTATTAAGTGCCACAGAGTTTCATGAGTCAGCAGGTCAGTCTGATGTGGAGCCAAACAAACATCACTGCACATTGTTTTAAAAGGTTTTCAGAATGAAATGCTCAGATAATCCAAATTGTTTTAGTTAATATTGAATGCAGCTGCAGTAAAAAGTATTTGGGGACACCAGTTTTTCGCTAATTAGACAGGGCAATTAATTTAAACCCTAAATTTGTCCTCAAGTGTTTGAAAATTGTAGTACATACACAAACACACATATACTGTCATTCCCCAGGAGGGGAAACTGATCTCTGCAGTCCTCAGAGAAGAGATGGTCATACCTGCAGCTGAGACACCACTGATTACAGCCCAGAGTGGCAGAAGGGGACAATCACATGCGTGTGCATGTGTATTGAGGTTACAAATACCCAGCAGCTGTGTCCTATTGCTCTGAGGAATAAGTGGCAGGTTGGTGACTGAGCTGATAAGAGGGAGGAGGAACAGGAGTGAGTTGTAGGGATGTGATAATAGGGTGGAGCAAGAAAGATGATGCAATAGTGGTGAGGGGAGGTGAGGAGATAGGTAGAAACAATAGATAGAAATACAGCTGAGTGTGGAGGGCTTAAAAAGTGATGCAAGGACAGATACAGTCTGCGGATGCATATGAATAATACAAATATGTTACTGCATGCCTGTGATTTTCTAATATAATTGCTTGTTTTGGTATATTTGAGAGTTTTGACTTCTGATAGTTGTAGGCTAAAGTCTCTGATAATCAACATACAGTATGCAACATACATAAAGGTACATTTTGTCACATATCAAGCTCTCTTAATGGAAAATAAAATCTCTTTAAGAGTTGCTTCCTTGCTGTGGTACAATAATTGAAGAGACAAGTACAAAAATGGAGAAAAAAAATTAAAACAATCAATTTAAATGTATGCTGATGAAACATGCTTTGTTGAGATAGCGTAAAATTGACCTACTTTTTATATGCTATAGTAAAGTCGATTCTTGGATACATTTTGTTGAAAAAATGAAGAAGGAAAGAAGAATACATACTTTCTTCATATGTTTGGACATATATTGAGTTCAAACCTTGGTATAATTCATTACTGGAATAACTGGAGATTTTCCTACATGCATTGCCTCCACATACACACAGTATGTGTGTGTGTGTGTGTGTGTGTGTGTGTGTGTGTGTGTGTGTGTGTGTGTGTGTGTGTGTGTGTGTGTGTGTGCTTTATCTCAGCCACACCCAGGCAGACCAGATGGCCTGAATTTTACCTTCCCATCGTCACGCATCATGTGATTATGGCTTCAGGTAATCCATGCAATTATCACCAACATTGAATTGAATTAAACATAGACATGCACCCCCTTCGCCCCACCCCCATCGTCAAGGACCATACAGCATCAACATAGGTGGTGACAAAGGTAAACCCGGACACGGTGGAACATCTCATATTACTCGTGTCTGGGCTTTGCTGGAAACAAAATGAGCTAATATTGTTATTACCAGCTTCTGTAAAACTGAAAATTATAACAATTTGGAATTATCAAACTCAATTAAATCACTTGTACCTTGTAAAGATGATGACAATTAACTCTGCACTTCTAACATTTAAATGTTTTAAATTGAAATGTCCAGACCTCACTTTCACACAGGCTAAATTGGTGCTTGTAGCTTCAATAAAGAGATGGTGGTTCGTCTATACCGTGTACCTGTTGGGTTTTATTTTGTGTTTCACTAACTGCGTCACTGCTTGAACAGACTGTGCAGATGGCCCGTTCTTCTCTGGTTCTGTGTTTGTGATGACTTTGACTGAGGTGGCAGCAATTAGCCAAGATCTGCACAAAGCCTCAGCTGCAAAAGGTAAATTAATTGGACAGACATTATGACAAGGACAAATTTGTTCAGACTGTGGTAATCTTCAGACTGAGCTCAGCCATTTTAAGAGGCGGGGCTGTGGGCTCTGATTGGCTGATGGACAGTCACAGTTTAATTACATACTGAGGAAACATTCAGAAAAAGACATTAAATTAAACATGCTCCAAACCTCAAAAAGAAAATGCTTTATAAACATAAGGTAGAGAAAAAAAACACATAGAATTTTAAAAGCTCAAAGTATGTTTCCCAAAGTTTGGACTCACTGAGGTGCAGTTATAACACAGATATGATCTATATATATATATATATCATGAACATCAATATGCAAGGACAGTCTGTGTATGTGTGTTTGTAGCAGAGACGCGACCTTGACCAACCAACAGGCAGTCACAGCTGTGAGCTGATGGATTGTACGGAGCGTTGACAGTGGCAGACATGACACACACTCACCGCACACAGCCACTCAGCAGCTAGCCAAAAATACAAGACACCATGATGCTACCTTAATCCTTCAGTGGCACATAAGTACCATCTTTCAAAAGTGTTTTATCAGCAGGGGACATTTGGTGTTTTTATCATTAATTTAAATACCACAGAAATGGCTATGTTGTGTCAACTGTCCCCACTTTCAAGTGTGCAAAAGTTAATTAAGTACTGACTTATTTGCTATTAACCACATCTCTTTTCCTTCACACATAAAAGGCCAGTTGGTGTCCAGACTTTACTTTAGTCATCTCTTCATTTGTTGTGATTGAAGGCAAAAAAACCAAAAAAAACAACACACACATTAAAATGGAGACTGTAGATCTGAAAGAAAAACAGTTCATTGAGAAAAAGAGGAAGCAGAAAAGAACCTTAGTGCAGAAAATCTATATCAAGGAGCGCGACGTGGAAGGTTTGAAGGAAAAAAGACACAGCTGGCTGAGTTCAGAATAAACACAGGGCAGATCGCCCACATAAAGCAACTGCAGCTGATGACAGAAAAAATTTCTTTGAGCTGTGAAGAAGAAACCCCAAACCAACAAACAATACTCAGTGACATCACCACCAGAGAGTGCAGATGTGAAAGCATCACAATCAAATAACAGCTATCAAATACTGGGTGTGCCAGCTGGTTCCTTAGCATCATGCTTACCATTAAAGGATTAATCCCTGAAGTGCTTTCGAAATAAGATTTAAAGGACACACATACAAACCACCATAAGTCAGATGTTCATATGAGGTTTTATCTGTAAAACAAAATGTATTTCATCTGCAGTTCCACTCTTTTTGAAGACATTTCTCACTGTTCGTCATGCCGGGTCGTGTAGTTGAGGAAAGGAAGCACTCAGCTGCTACCCTTAAAGGCTTCAGATCTTTCCATGTATGTTTACACACAAGGGCTGTGGGTCTCATCCTTCATGTGTTAGATTCAAACTGATTTGGGATCATGTCTGAAAATCTGAATTAGAAACGGACCTTTGATGGCCAGCATGGCAAGAAGGAAAGAACTCAGCAAGCCAGACTTATTGCAGTATTCAAGAGCATTCGTGCAACTAGGGCATCAGCTGGGACTCTGATATCTGTGGTCTCTCTGTTCCGATGATGGTTTTCAAATGAACCAATAGCTGGAACATAAAATAGAAATCTGTTCTATATCACTTGAAATGTAAAATGTTGTTGCCCCTTTGCATGCGAGGCTATATCTGAAACACTTGGGACTGCATCTCTAGAAGAAGAGTAAGATTAAAAATGTTATTTATCGTGTGATGGAAAGTTTGTTTTGAAATGTTTTGCCCACACCTGCTTTAAATTGCTTCGCCTACTTCTTCTCACATTTCTTAGAGCTGCAGTACTTATGTTGGATTTTGCTTATTGAAAAAGCCTCCCTCTTGGGAGCAGAGCGACTGCTTTAAGTGGCCACATCTGTGGTTAGTAAAATATCCCTTTTCTGATATCAGAACTGCAGTTTGGGATGACTGCCACCACTACACACGGCTGCATCTGCATTCGCACATGCTGAGCTGATATCACGGCAAGGCTGTAATGTGTGAAGATATGGGAGGTGGATCATCTGGAAGAGGGGATCTGCTTACGCAGGTCTGTATTTTAAGAAAACTGTTTTTTTGTATATTTCTCCCAGGAACACATTTTGGAAAATGGGGAGCCTCCTTATGATGGAAAAAAACATCTGATTTGCACACATATGCTTAAAAAGATATGTAATGATATAATTATGTGTATAATCGTTTAAAACCAACCATAAATCTTTATGTGGAAACAATCATTTTGCTTTCAAACACGTGATTCTCTCCTTCATTTGCACGATAAATCTGAGCCATAAATGTTCCTTTTATTTGCACATCTACAGCTATCCCTGCAATATCTTTCTGCATTACCTGCTTCTGTACTTGAATTCATCTCCTTTTTACATCATATCTTGGAGAAAATAACTTCCGATGACCTTTCCACTCCTCTCTGTACACTAAAGTAATTGCAGTCTTGTGGGCGTGTTTCAGCATAACCCATTCCTCAGTCCGAGGCTGACTCCTCTCGACTGTGTCAGAGCCAAAGATGTTACACAAGCACACAAGCATCCTTCCCACGTACTGTAATATTTTTCTCACTCATGCTGCTGTTTCAATACTCAGAGCCGTTGAACTCCTCGTCTCTTCCTAACACAGTTTCAGTGCAGTTCACAAAATGGTCACGAAGGCTCCTCTGCCTCTAATTCCATCCAAATATGATCTACTGAGGACATATTTGCACTAATATCAACTTAAAAGAATTTAGCCTTCAACATAATAATGATCAATTCTTCATCCAAGCCAAAGATGGTATTGCTGGCATGTCACATATTTTATTTTGACTCTATTACAAACAAGCTCAATTATATCCAAAATAACCTTTCTGTGCCAAAGATATTTAGATAGTTTGTGCCTGTCCGTCTCAACATCAAGACTGTTCTTTTCAAGTTGTAACTCTCAGCGAGACAGAGACCGAGTGAAATGATTATCATGACAAGCCTTTCACTTTTTCAGTTTTATAAAGCTTAATGTGGATGTCTGAGTCAGACAAACCAGACAATCTCCTTAGACAACAGTTGCCAGGTGTCACGAGTTCAGACAGTTTTCTTTTCAAACATGTAAGGCGGCTGAAATGCTATTAAGGCACTCTTGATCTTTGCTGAAGCCATAGAATAACTTGAATCATGAAACTACTTTTTTCTTAACAAGATGTTCTGACCCAGTGGGGATGACTGGTGGCTCAAAGCCTGCTTACAAATCCCTTTGTGATCTCAGCAGGATGTTCTTGTTTTTTAGGGTATGGCTGCTAAAAGAGAAGAGTAATCACACTCGCGAAACAACATGTTTCTTTTTACTCTTGTGACTGACAAGCCCAAGCAATCTCATCCAACAGCAGCTATCAACAGCCATATATTTCCTGGATGAATGACCACTGTGTAAGATGAATGAATGACTGCAGTCTTCGACAGGAGGTCTTTCCAAATGTGCATCATGGCTGTACAATGGCATGAGCTGATCTGTAAGTCCACCAGAGATTTGCAACAACAGCATCTCCAGAATATATATGTTTGTTTTTTCTGTCTAACAGCACCTGGAGCCAATTTCCCACCTATCCAGCATTACTAAGTTTGACTCATATGTTTATGGTGTCAGTATGATGAAATATTTTGACTTTGGTGACTTCCTTTCCATCTTTCATTGCCACTGATCTATAAAAATCACTTGCCAATGTTTCCCACAGGAGTTATTATCACTTCAGTCCTCATGTGTAGAGCAATAGTCCTTTTTAACGTAGCCAACAGTTTGATGTTTGATTGAGTACTTGAACTAATGGCATACACATCAGTCTCAGTTAGGGCTATTTGTCATCACTGGCAGACTGCTGATATTGTGACGACACGGCATACTGACGCTGCAGTGACCTCGCCCGTGCACGAAGCCCAGGTACAGCGGTGGAAATAATTATTTGATCCCCTGCTGAATGTTGACGTTTTCTCACTTACAAAGAAATGAGCACAAATTCATGGTAGTGAACTAACGATTTGATTCCCAAGCAAAACATGACATAGTGCTTGGTGGATATGGAGGACAAGCTCACCCATGTGGTGTGTACTCTGTCTCCAAAGTCGCTGAAATGGTCTATTGGAAAGATGAAATCCAATACACTTTCCAGCAACATTGCAGGAGTTACCAGATCATTGAAGTGTGGGGCCTGAAGCAGCGTTTGGGACTCCTACTCTAGATTTTTTTCTGTTGTGATGGACTCTTGAGGCCTTTCCCACATATGATTATTGCCACAATGTATCAGAGGTTTGAAAGTAGCATTTTCCTTCATTTTTAGATGAGCTAACCACCAAGGTTAACAAGCCTTGTCTACCCAATCCCAGTTGGCTGGGCTGCCGCCAGATGGGATGCTGACAGGCTGACTATTTCAACCATAGGTGAAGCCCTCATTCTGGGCCAGAGCAAAACTGGGAACAGTGGCAATTAAGGGACTACTCGATTTTCTCCAGAGCTCTGAACTTACCAAACCAGAGCCGAAGCCTCTGGCTACAGTTTAATATTGTGCCCAGGACAATTTGTCCTGGTAGGTTGAGTTCGGAGTCCTTTATTCTTTGTTATTCTAATAGTGAATCTGATTCCTAGAGATATTTTTATTTCTTTGATTTCAGTCTTTACTACATAATTGTTAGCATGCTGTCTAGCCTTATTGCACTGTTGATTTGCAGCTGCTGTGGAGTTATGTATTTTTGGAGATCTGTTTATGATTTGCTGTGCTGGTATTTTTGAATACCTGCGTTCATCTGTCTCTGTGTTCATATTAATGTGAGTCTCTTGTCTGATAATTTGTCTTTTTACTTATTTCTTCCACTTCCTGTCTGTTGTCTCATGATTTTCCTGATTATCATCACTTGTGTATGATTGCTTGCACCCATGTCTCACCACAATCTTGTTTGCCCTTCTGTGTATAAAAAGCCCCAGCTTCCCCTTAGTCTTTGTCATGGCATCTGTTATATTTCTCCATGTCTCTTTTCTGTAAATAGTCTTGTGTTTTCCTTATATAATACTGGGTTGAAGTTTTTTTGTTTTTTCCTTGGACTTTATTCATTCATACTCCTGTTTCCAGCCTTATTACAGTAAAAAAGGCCAATCTTTGGTTATTTAGACAAATATTTCACTCCTATACTTAACAGGTCACATTATCACTGGAATGTGGTGCTATCATCCTGATATTAGCCTAGATCAGAACTGCACTGTGGAACCTCACAGACCCATATATACTGAAATTCATGAATCAAATTTCAAGCTGGGTGCAGATTTGCTATATATTTTATCTGCACATAACTATTTGTATCGTTATCTGAAGAAAGCTTTTCTCCATTTAAAAAGGAATCTGTCTCTAAATGTTCACCAACCGCTTTTTTCATCTTTTTTTCACACTCCTTCTCTCCTCAGTTGAATGACTGGCGCTTGAAGAGGGGAGTAAAAAGTAAACAGCCATGAATCCCTTTGATACTTAATCATTGATGACAGCTTCATCAATTTTCTATGTTGATGTTATCCTGGAAATTTGGTCAAGCAACAGCGAGAGCAACGCCGGGGCAAGGCCTCTGCAAAATAAATACACAGTGAAAGATGATATAAAATAAACCCAGACAAAGGATTAAAAAAGATAGAACTTAACTAAAGAAAGATGTTATTGTACGTTTTCACAGGGACGGGAAAGACCGGATCACAACCCCTTCAGTGTAGATGGATGAAAAACCTGTCAGCAAATTAACAAATACGTGACAGCTTTCACACATGCGTGTTTTCACTTCTGTCCCCTGTGGCAGATGCCTGAGAGGGAGGGAGGAAGGAGAGACTTTCAGCAAACTACTCTTATGACCTCTTCCTCTCACATTTTTGTTGACTGCAAAGACATAAAACAGGTTTTGGGGAGAGGACTACAATGACAGTTCAAACAAAAAGAAACCAAGTCCCTCTATTTAAGCTGCTCTTGTTTTATTGCTTCTCGGTCTGAAGGATCAAACAGCTTCTCTGCCTGCATTGACTTGTTTGGCATAGACTGTGTGATGGCAATTTTACACACGTTGACAAAATGATAGACATTTTTTAAAGTGTTCATGTTGATGTGAAACTGTGGCACTATAAGGCAACCACAGGTGTCACTAATCACAATAATTAAGGCTCACTTCCTAAACAGAACAGAAGCTCCATTGATGTCAGCAGTAAATAGTGGTTACAAGGTCTAATTTTCTATTTAAGCAGTGATTAGGGAGGAAATTGTTTTGTGACAATGAAATGAAAATATTTTAAAAATTCATTAGATGATATATAAGAATAAGTAGTGTATTACTCACATCTGATAACTGCATTCCAGGGGGTTATGAGGTTAGCAAAAGAAAAATAAACTCTACTGTAATAGGAAATAGCATTAATGATGATAATCAATCAAATAGTAAACACATCTGACCAATGTTTGATTGTAGGAATATACAGAGCTGCATGAGATAACTGTGAAAAAGTAGAGAAACCTTGGTTGTTTTCTAACCTCTGCACGCCCGGCTAATTACTTCATGAAGTGAACGTTGGATTGGTTTCAGAAACGAATGATTGCTGGATTCATTTCCCCCAGTTCTGATACCAAAAGGCACAGAGGAAGGAGGTTTCAGATGCCGTTCCAACATCTGATGAGCAGTCAGACGAGTCGAAGCATAATGATGTTATGAATATTTGCAATACTGAAGGTTTTGTCACCCCAGTTGCGGCTCTTGGTTCCTCCTGTGATGACGCCATTAAGAGGAGCTCTTTTCCCATAAATTATGAATTTTACCCTTGAAATGATCACGATTTCTTTCTGCTGCTGATTGTACCAACAGTGCTGAAGTCAAGCCATATAACAGAAAGTCAGAGCTAAAGCTTTAAACTTTTCTAGACATTACCCAGTGGAGGTGAATATTAGATTAATCCAATACAGTCGACTTGGACATTTGCGGCCTTGCCTCTGCCAGCTCCCGAACAAAGTCTGTCTGATGTCTGATAGAGTGCTTGTGAGGACTGCAGCCAGCTAGTGTCTCGCCTCCTCCGTCCTGTGTCCATCCCAGCATTATCCTCGCTTAAAACAAATGAAATATTTCCACTGGCAAGAACTTGTGGTGGTGTTTGTGTGTAAAGAAGATCAGTTTCAGACAATGTCCTGATCTGGAGTTTATGTGTGAAATCAGCTTTACGTCTGAACACAAATACAAACCGTCTTCTGTGTTATCTCACTGAGACTTGCAAAACAGATCCTCAGACGTCAAGCTGATAGTTTTGTTAATTTTGTTAAAACTGTCATTCCCGCAAAGATCTGTTTCACATTCCCTCAACAGTCCCTCTACGCCAGTTTACAGCTTTGGGAGTGAGTTGTTTATGTGCAAACGCAGTGATGAGTCTGTCCTGTGCAAAATTAACAACATATGTGAATTCATAAATCAAATGGCATTTCCCATTTCTATCTTTGTCACCTCAGTTGTGGTTCTTGCAGGGTGACACAATTTATAGAGGTTGCACTCCCATAAATTCTGTCTTTTTGGTTCTCTGTACATTTTTGGCCACATTTCCCTGCTGCAGAGTGCATCTACTCTGGTGGCAGTCTTTATTGCACTAAGGGCTTGTGCAAATACAACTCACACTATTTGTTCCACGCTATATATACATATGGTGTTCAGATCAGGCCAATCGTAGCTCTGAGCTGTGACTATGAAAACACCAGACATGTTTGTAGAAAATGTTGAAATGCCATGGAACAAAAATAATTGGATGGAGCTGTTTTGCTGTTATTTTTCACCCCTCAAAGAGGCCGACAACACTGAGAAACCAGGTCACAGATTATGACTGTGGTATGAAGTTGATTGGCATCTTCACTCAACATTTGGAGGGTGTTTTCTCCTGGCCACTGAAAGCAAGTTTCTCCCCACAAACACAGTTTCACAGGATTATCCTTGGAACTCCTGGCAATATCAGCCAGTTAAAGCCTTGTGCTGGTGGTGCATGTGGGTTTCAGCTTTCTCTCCTGCTGGTGTGCCTTTTTGGGTTATCTCCCTTTTTCTTATGGTCATTATGCTCTTAGTGAATATATGTGTGAGTGTGTGCACATGCCACTGTGGATAAGACCAGAAGATGAGGAGCAGACTTCCATCCCAATTCTCAGAGCTCCCCTCCAACATCACCCATGGGCTTTGTTTTGATCTCCTCACCAGCCATTCTCCACAGCCACCTCTTAAGCCCCATGCATACTGTACTGAATGTGTGTGTGCAGGGCCACAGGGATGAATGCACAGTGTCCCCTTAAGCCTTTTGTGCTCCAAATTTACACTGTGTTGCCCTTATTCCCACTCCCAATTTCTCCCCTGCTTGTACGTCAGCGCATGCAGTTCAGGGCTTATAACAGCAGAGCAAGGCTTGGCTCTTTCCCCTGTTCACTTTGCCATCAGAACTCTCAGAGGTATACTTCTCTTGCTGCTTCTTTACAGCCTAAGGCTTTTTTCAAAAGCGTGAGAGACAGTTGCTCTCGCCCTGGTTCCTGCAAATCCTTGCTGAGACTCTTCGGCTGGATACTTTTTGGGTTCAGAGAAGTTTGAGCTGAATGATGCATGATTCAGTGCACTGGAAATCATACAAGAATAGGCTGTTATCGCCATGACAGTGTTCGGCATGCTATGCTGCATCTTTCTGCTTTCTCACTGAACCATCATATCATAACACCCTTTAAAGGAAATTTTAATGGATTCCTGGTTAAAGTAAATGGACCGGGTGCAGGCCGGGAATTCTAGAACTTAACATTGTATAAATATGGACAAAAAATGAGAGTGGCTACTGGTCATACAATGATTCACTGTATTGTAGTTTAATACAGTGACTCTCATTTTCACAGTTTTGTGTCTGGATAAGGTCATAATCTATTTTCTTCCATCTATTTTTATGTTTTTGTATTTCCACATTCGACTCTGTTTTCTGTGGCTGCCAGACTTCATGATTCAATTGCACGAGCTGCTTGGAGGCCTATTTCATTGTTTAAACCTTTCCAGGTTTCTCCCACTTCACAACAAGGCCACCTAAATGCCTTAAAGGTACATTTAGTGATGTTTAAGTGCTTGAGATGTGTTAATGTGCTTCCTACAAGGGTAAAATGTCTCTAGTGTACTTTTATGTATTCTACAAGGCAATAATGTCTGCTCTGCACTGAATTTTGGCCAGCATCCAGATTATTGCAAGACTTATTTCAGCTTAATATGAATTACTGTAGACAGTGTTTAGTGCACAAGGCACCAGGTGCCATGTGAAATATTGCTGCTGCAAGAGATCCTCCACTTAGTATGGATTACTGCTGTGGTCCTTACAGCCACTCTTTTTTTATAATAATTATTCCATTTGCTTTCGAATTGATAACATATGTATTGTTTGGCATTATATGTCATCAAGAACTTAATGAAGGTACAGAAAAAGTAACACCATCAAAAATTAATCCAGTATTTGATTAATATTTTTGTTTAATTGTAGGGGTATCTTGTGGGGCTGTTTACAGCACAACAGCAAAAACAGGGCAAGGTCACAGGAAAATAATTTTTGTTTTCAAGGAGTCCCAGATTCTAGAATTCATAAAGACAGAATTACTGGGCACATGCAGCCATATGCACAGACAGCGTAATAAACAGAAAGGAAAAATGTTCTTTGAGATAAATATGGAGACGCAAGGTTAGGCTCTAATTTACTTCATACATCTACATTTATTTGACAGAGTGGTGAAATTATGTTAAGCAGGTAAACAAAAGCCCCCTTGCATTCTGACTTTTTTGTTCTGGCTAACTGGTTCTGGCAGGTTTTAACAGCTCTGGCTAGCTAGCTAATTAAGCTGACACTGCTGCTTTGAAGTGTTTGCCTCCAGACTACTTTTTGGTGTTTCAGGCTGGCTTTTTAACAGAAAGTGTTGATGCTGCAGTGTAGAGTGTCTCTGTTATTTAACTTTCACATAATCTTTTTTAGCTTCCGCCTCCCTTTTTTATCCAAATGTGTTTGATATATCTGGTCGTCACATTGAACAAGATAAGGCGTTATAATGAGGATTAAGAAATATGCATATAATATAATGCTATCTAAAGGGTAAAACTGGGTAAAGCAAACTTCCCCAAATGCAGAAAAAGAAAGAGATCCAGGAGCATATTTCCCAACCTAACCTGGGATTTACTTATTTTAAACATGAGCCTTCATGTTTTTTTGCATCATCCCAGAAATTTGAAGTAGCCTGTACATGCATCAACATGCATCTAAAGCACACCTAAGTCAGCTGGGAGCATGGTGATTTCATCCATCCTTTATGTACAGTCTATCCCTGCAGTATTTATTCCATAATATTATATCCATGTAACTTTATCACTCCTTGTATTTACTGCTTGGAAACATGGTAGCTTATGATCTGTTTCCTTGTCATTTATTTTTCACAATTTTTCAGCAATACAGGAAATACGTAAATAAAAATAACCCCAAAATTAAACAGATCTACTACTCCCGCTGCCACCTGTCATTAAATGACATCTTCTCTCTCATAGTGAGAGAGAAGGCTCTCCTTTTTCTTTTCATTTTCCCCTAATCGCCATACTGGTTGCAAGATTTTAAGATTTTTTTGTGTTAAAAGGGAGTTTTTACTTCCCACCATCACCGAATGCTTGCTCATGGTTAGTCTTATTGTTGGGGTTTTTCTCTATAAGACTAGAAGGTCTTTACCTTGGAGTATAAAGTGCCTTAAGGTGACTGTTGTGATCTGGCTATTCAAATATGCCTAATAAATAAGCTTGGATTGAAATGGGAATTATCTCTCGTTTTTTTAATACACTTTGATTACTATTAACAAACCAGTGAAATCAGTTAAAGTCATGTACTTTCATTTGAGATCATTTGACATAATGTGCATATAATGTGCAAATATTCTCTTTCCTATGCTCTCAAGAATAAACTGACACATTCGAATACTTCTTTATTGTTTTTCTCCCCTCTAGATTTAAACTGGGTTCTTTTCTTTTTGTTTATTTTAAATTAAGCAATTTTTTTTTTTAACTTTGGAATGTAAACTGTGTTTCTCAAAGCCTCAAATTGCCAGAATAATTACAGATGACATGACCTGAGCGTCCTCATCAGTATGATCCCAGACTATAACACGAGCACACACACACGATTGTAAAGCAGACTCCATTATGACACTGACCGTGATACATTAATGACAAACCAGCCAACATGGGAATGGGCATTTAGGGACCTACTGACCCCCATTAATGACTCATAGAGAGCAATATAAATTCACAAGGGACACATAATTTATCGTGTTAATGCGTGTGTGAGAGCGGAAATCTGTTTGTCTGTCTGCTTTGCTGTCTATTTTGACTCTATTTGACTATTTTGACTGGTCCTTTTGGCAGGTAATTATTCCCTCCGCTTGTTTATTTGTCTGTTTTCTTTTGTGTGTGTGTGTGTGTGTGTGTGCGCGCGCGTGCGTGCGTGCGTGCGTGCACGTGTGTCTTTGTGTCTACTCTTTTTTCTTTTTTTCTCTGAGTCATTGTAGGAGAAACCATATTTTGGCAGAAAGATGCATGAAAAAAACATTAGGATGTATGCCATTAAGAGCAGTAACAGGTGTAGACAGTATCAGTGAGAGGATAATGATTTGCTGGATGGAACAAGGCGGATTAGCACGCAGCTAAGCTTGTTGTGACCACAGATTGTGGGGCACTCGAAATGAGCACTTCTAGGCCACGGCTAAGCAAGGTGGATTAGAGCTGTGAGGGTCTGGAGGGGGTGGGGGGCCTGCTGGCTCCATGAATGACTAGGTTAACTTAAAAGCAACTTGTCTGAAGGGTTTTAACGGCTGGTTTGTTGGTTGGTTTACTGGTCTGCTGGTAGGAGGTTGGATTGTTGGCTCATTGAAAGCCCATCAGGCTGCCATCTGTTGGGGAAAATAGCCACCAAGCTCTGGATCAACAAGTCATAATGTCAGGTTATGAGGCAGCTTTGATTGATTCATTTAGATTTAAACCAGAAAGATTTACAGCATGTGGTATTTCCCAAGCAGCTAATCATTGAGCGATTTAAATAGAATCTCTCTGGCATCCACAGTCAAAGTTAAATTAATTAGAAACATGCAGTTTAAACTAAATACAGTCAAATAATTAAGTAAATTGAGTTATGTAGCACATTTTAAACCAAAGTGTTTCCCAATAAGAAAAAGAGAAGGTTTTCCAGATGACTCTCTCAAGCCCCATTCATACTACTTGCACAAATAACACAACAACAAACCATCTCGATCAACCTCGATCAGCAGAGATCAGCAGCATGTCTCAGACCACTTCAGAGATCATTCCAGGGTCTTGGCGCAATGACAGCAAAAACTCGTCCCATTTTTTTGTGTTATACGCTTCAGTTGTGGGATGGTCAAAAGTCATTGGCATGCAAACCTTAATGGTCTAGAGGGTATATACGGATGCACCATGTCAACCACACTATTGGTCAAAAATTTTAGAACACCCCAATTTTTACAGTTTTTTATTGAAAGTTATGCAGTCTAATGCCTCTTTGCACCCTCAAATTAAAACATAGTACAAAAAAGCAATTTGAGAAATCATAAAATCACTTTATAGACCAGATTGTATTCTAAACTTTCGACTCATAAAAGTAGCCACCTTTGGCAGATATAACGGCTGAACACACCTGTAGCATTCTTTCTACAATATAAACCAAATATTTCTTAAAAAGTTCTCCCCATATCTGTCACACACGCTTCCATAAACGTGTGGCACTTGTAGGTTGCTTTGCTTTCACTCTTCTGCCCAGTTCATCCCAAACCAACTCGATGGGGTTTAAGTCTGGAGACTGTGGAAGACTCCATGTTTTCAAGCTTGACTTCTTGTTCTTTTTTCTTGAGGTAGTTCTGGCATAGTTTGGACTAATGTTTTGGGCCATTATCTTGCTGTAGGATGAATCCCTGACCAACTAGCTGCATACCAGAGGGTGTATGGCACTGCAGAATGCTGCAGTAGCTGTTTTGGTTCATGGTGCCTCTCGCTCTGTACAAGTCACCGACCCTGGATCTAGCAAAACAGCCCCAGACCATCACACTTCCTCCTCTGTGTTTGACAGTTCATGCCACACACTGGGGAGGCATCCTTTCACCTACTGGATCCTGATCCTGAGTGATGAACCATAGTTTTCATTTTTTTCATCAGTCCATAATACCTTCTTCCAGTCTTCAGTAGTCCAGTGATGGTGTTTCATGGCCCAGGCAAGCCTCTCTGTCTTATTCTGACGTCTTAACGATGGCTTTCTTGCTCCAACTCAAAGTCTTCGCTTCACAGTTAAAACTAAGACTTGCGTGTTGTCCTGTGAGCCACCTATCACGCAAGCTGTTTACTCTCAGAAACTTGTCCTCTGATTCAGTTGTATCTTTGGGTCTGCCAGACCTCTTCCTCCCAGAGTTTGCCCCAGTTCCTGAGTGCCTTTTGATGGTGAAAGAAACTGTACTCACTGACACCTTGACTTTCTTTGCAATTTCTCTGCAGGAAAGACCTACATTTGTAAGTGTTATGATGGTCTGTCTCTCTACCATTGTTAACTCATTCACTGCCATTGACGTCTATAGCCGTCAATTGCAGTGAATGAGTCAATGGGTTTAACTCATTCACTGCCAATGGCTGGCAGTGAATGAGTTAATAGCTTTTTCTCACCATTTTTGTAGCAACACACTACGAGGGTATGGTATCACAGTGTGCTCCAACACTGTTTTTATGCAGACAGGCGGGTTGTAAGTAGTCCAAAGAAACTGGAACACCTGTAGAAATTAGTAGCACCAGCTTTCAAGGCTTGATCAACCTCCACTGCTGCAGAACAGCTTTAAATTGTTAACCCAGTTTCCGTTCCCTGAAAAGGCCTTTTTGTATAATTCTGAAATGTACATTATTTTTCAGTTTTGAGTAACCTTACAGTTTTTTTTTTTAACTCCGGCAGTTCACCGCTTACCCTTTTACCATTTCAAGCTGTTCATTGGACTTCAAAGTGAATTGCAATAAATAACTGGAAAAAATAGAGTTTTCTAAAACTTTTGACTGGTATATGGAGATGAAAGAGCATTTAAGTAAAAAATAAATTTTGTCACTTTTTTCTGGATTCTATAAGACACAGAGTACAGAGCAAAGCTGCTAACACAGGAGTATTCTGGTCTGCTTTTGTTTTCCCAGTCAGTAACGTGCCTGCAGCATTTGGACTAATTGTAAACAAAGCAAAAGACGATTCATCAGTTCCAGTTTACAGTCGTTTAAAGTAGCACAGTTTAGGTGTAACAAAGCCTTGAAGAACTTTTTCTAGATGTCATGGATTTAGAAAAAAAAATTAGTCTGAAAATTGTTCTGAGGTGGAAGAAATAACTAAATTACGAGAGACCTCCCGATAAGCTGCAGGCTTAAAAAGATGGATGAAGCTGCAGGGTCTTAAACGTAAAGCCAGTACAGAGGTGCCCTACACCATGACTCCTTTAGTAAAAAAATAATAATAATAAGAAGTATAGTAACATAAACGTATAACCAACACGCTCTTTGGTAATATTCATGCTAATTTTCTATTCATGACTTGAATTGCTATTTTCAAAACTTATTATAAAATAAGTTCTATTAAAGAATCTGTTGTCAATAATCACAGATAATAGGCACTTTATTGTCTATTCATCTTGCATCTACAACGGAGATCTACAGGAGTGACAGATAAAACTAGCTGTTGTCTCATCCATGTTGCAGGCTCCATAGAAAAAACTCTGAATGCATTAAAATGATTCTTAATTATTTGAAAGGAAACAACATTTTCTTTCTTTCCTCTGTCCATCCGTCCATTTTCTCCTGCTTATCCAATTAAGGGTTGGGAGGGAGCTGCTGTAGGGTGACAAGACGGGGTAGACCCTGGACAGGTAACCAATATATCGCAGAGCTCCATATTTTTCCATGATTCTATAATATATAAAATATACTGCTTGTATGTCCTGCTGATCACAGTGTTAGAATTCCATTATTATGTATTGCTTGCTGTCTTTATCTCTCACCATCAATCTGCCCCTCAACCATACCCCAGTTTTGACTCCTTGAAAGTTAACCTTTGAAGTACACTCTGACTAGCTCTGTGAAAATACCAGCTCACACTAGTCATCATTAGATACAATTGTGTGCTTGTCATGTTAGAGAAGACTTAGTGGTGAATATCTGAATCTTGATCTCTGAGTAGTGCAACAACACAGGGGTGCCTGAAAGGAAACTTCACAATGCAGCATTGTGAAGGCAGCGACAGGCCTCATTAGCTACACCGCATCCTGGTTATCTGATCTCCATGCAAAGGCTGACTTATACCAATGATTGAGACTCGTGACTCACCTCAAGATCAAAGGCAGAGTGTCAAACTACATGCCAAAGCCACATTTCATGACAAAGCAGTAAGAAAAAAGTGCTAGAGTGCGAAACTGGAGACCCTTATTTGAAATGGGAGCTTTTCTGGTCAGTGTTAGTCAGCAGTGATCATCTGCAGGTAATGAGATTTGTTTTCATGATTTGTGAGTGAGGAATCTAATGAAAGTTATACTGCAGGTATTATAAGGTCAGACTGACTGTCAGTAGGGGAATTTGAGGTGAAGTTTTGAACTGTGGTTTTCTCCTTTGTCTCCTTTTATGTGAAACCTAAGAAGGCTCATCTAATACCTTGATTCATTCTCATGCACCGAAAAACAATAATCTCTTACACAAATCACCCACCTGATACTACTGAGTGATGGCTTGAATTAAGCATGCCCTTAAACATTATTTAACTCAATAAAGAGAACCTTCAGGGAACCAGAGAGACAGTGTGAAAAATCATGACAGCATAAAACATAACACGTGTTAGAATCTTGGGAATCATGTTTGAGTCTTATTCAAAATTGCAAGACAATATAGTTCACAGTGTTCATGTACACTTGATAAATGCAAGTCCATTATTTGACCTCTTTTTATATTGGTTTGAAAAAAAAAAACAGAGTTCTGGGCTAAGAAAATGGAGTTTTTAGTGCTGTTGATAAAACAAGATATGTGCCTGAAAAAAACATAAATTAAAGTCAGTGCATTCAAAAGTACAGCATTACTGAAATCACATTATATTTTTCAGTTACGTGGTAATGTAACTGTACTGAATACTGTAATTACACTGGAGATAGAATTATGTTCTTACTTCAATTATAAAGGTTCTTCAATTATTTGAATGATAGTATGATAGGGAAAAAACCCCAATAAAAACATCAAACATGACTGTTTTTTCCTGCACTACAAACAGCTGATGTTAGTTCATGGTGAAGAAAATGATGATGTCGTCCACAACCTCTGAGGTCTGGAGATGTGGAAATCAAATTTATCGTTATTGTACAAAAGGACAAGAGTGTGATGTAAAATGCAATCGGTGTCCAAAACGGAAACATTCTGCTGACTCGAACTCGACTCTTTGTAAAGATAAACTTTTCCTTGTGTTGTTGACTTTTGTGTTCAACCTTAAGCACTAGAAGCAAAAAATAAAACACTAGAACAAAAATCTTGAATGTTCTTTGTTATGATGAAGATTTGTGTCATTATTTATGTCGTAACTTACGAAGTAGCTAGAAACCCCTGTTAAGCCTGCAACCCTCTTCTACGCCAGTCAGAGTCGTTGCTGCGTTGACCTCACGTTCAGTTACATTTCTCGAGAAGTGCACGTCAGGTTGTGCTGAGGGTTACAGCGTAGGGTTAAGAAGGATTTCTGCATATGTTGTAAGTTACAGATAGACTTCCCACTGAAGCATTAGGCATTAGCTTGATATTATTAACTAATAATTATGTAACAATGCATTATAGGTCATGTTACAGAGCAATATATGAAATTAATGTAACAAGTAGTGTAACAAATTATTTTCTTCATTGAGTCATTAGGTTATATACCACATTGTTTTAAAGAGATGTAATAAGTAATGTGTAATATATTACTTTTATTTTAGTAGTAACTCCAAGACATTGTAGTACTCTGTGGGCTGATGGGATACTGTGAATGGATTTGGGGGATCACTCTCTGTGGGTTAATCTCTAGTGTCCACCTGCCTCCCATAGTCATTTGATAACAATATTGATTACTGTCATTTTGAGAAGTTAACAGGTAATGCTTTTATCTGCGTTTCCAAAGTCGAGCCATCTGACTCTGCCCTCGAGAAGGGATTGAATTGATTTCACTTAAAAGTCCATGTACACAAAACTTGCAAGGTTTTTGAATGGAAGTGAAAGAAATCTCTCTATTTCATTTGCCTTCAGAACATCTGTGAAGAATTCTGTTGATTGCCTGTATGGCATCAAATGGATTACACCAAAAGTATAATGGGCCGAGCTCCTTCTAGGTTAAAAGGTCATTTGGAGTGCTCAGAGTACCAACCTGCATACAGAAATCTGCTTTCAGTCCATTAAGCTGCCTGCTTCATTTAACCAACACGATCAACCATAGAAATGGAGTACAGGCTTCTTCCCTCTGCTCATAACCTTTCTCTTTTTTCACTTATCTATAATGAAGTTGAGAACTACTTAAATTTAAGTTTCCTTTTATCAGCTCACGCTTGCTTTGTAGGAAATGTTTGTCAGATCTCAAGGGGTTGGTGGTGGTATTACAAGCAAAAGTAGAATAGTGTACTTCAGGTCATAAAAGTACAATATTTTCTTAAAAGGGATCTTCTATCAAAAGAACGTTTAAATCCTGGGCAAAACCAAGGCTTGGTTTTGCCCAGACAGTGTTGCACAAAATCCAGCAACTAAAGATGTTCCCAGAATAAAGATAACCTCAGGCTAGGAAACAAGTGGAAAGAGTCAAGGACATATCACAGTCTTCATGACAAGAATTTTATTTTCTTTTTTTTTTTTTTTATTACATTTTGCATTAAATTAAAGAGTTCTTTTTTTTCTTTACAACATACATTAAGCTGTGAATCAGATGTTAAGGAAGTGGAGAGAGTAGGGCAAAAAACTTTGTGACGTCACGATATCTTACAAGCTTACAAAGTTCAAAAGTTTGAGAAGTTGAGAAGAGAGTAGATTTGCATCTAACAGCAGTGTATTATAACAAGGGTGAAAGACAAAAAGGCACACACCAAAGAACCTCACTGTCCACAGCAGCCTTCAGCCTTTAAAACGCTCAACTTTTCTCTAATATCAAAACACTTGATGTTGCTGAATCATAAATGCACCCACAGCCAAAAGCACTTGTCTACACAGGATGTGGACATTTAACCTTCAAACCTAGACAGGTTCTCTTGTTCACATTCAGTGTGGACATGACAATTCATCCAGGTGGGAGACAACGCAACTGAGCATTTCAAAACCAGAAATACTCAGCTGAGGATAAGCCTTACTCCAGGCGTGGGAATGTTGCTGGTTCATGCACTCAGTGCACCGGAGGGTGTAAGTAAGGTGTTCAGACACTAATTTAAAGCAAAGTAGTTTTATGAAAGTCTGGAGTGAACACACGTCTATGCTTATCTGAACTTTGAAGGTCCTCGCTTCAAGTTAATCGATGCTATAACTGTTGCAGCTTTATCCCGGACCATGTTTTAGATGGGACGCGTTCCTCTCGGTTCATATTTTGAACTAATCCATTGCCCATGACCTCGTCATGTGCAACCATTCCCTTCGAGCATCTATGTACACATTAGTCAGGTCCCAGATCCTGCATGTCAGTCTTATTCGAGCTGTGGACTGAGACACTCTTGGCTTTCCTCCAGAAAGAATATTGATATCGAGAAAACTTTAACCTATCTACACATACAACACTAAGGGAGTGCTCCAATGACTTAAGTGTTTCAGTGTGGGGTGATCCATAAAAACCCTCAAGTAAAAAGGAAGTGAAATCATCTGATTAGTTAAACTCTCAGCCATTCATAAGGCTTTGATAATGAGAGTTAGTGAGGCAAAATAAAATAAAAAAATCTCTAAACTTCCCAAACTGTGTTCGCTTACAAAAAGGGGGTTAAATAATGTACAGTTTTTAATAGTGTTGTTTCAAAATGTCATCTTTTTTTTTCTTTTCCACAGGAACCAGCCTGTTTATGCAACCGTCTAACAAGTGAACGTTTCAATGCGCGCAAGAAGCCTCGACTCGTGTTAGTACGCTGGGTGTTCACGTGTATCTCGTACTGTACGCTTGCTATGGTGCTATCGCAGTGCACCAAGGGAAGATACACCTACGTTGGCCTCCTTAAGCAACAAATGTTAATTGTTCCGTTAACCAATTAACCATCACTCCAAACGAACACCAAAAACAAGTAAAAACAAATACCAGGACTTTGTATAAAACAGGAAATGAAAAACACTCACAAAGTCTTTATCGACACTGCCAGCACAACATAAAGGGTCGTTTTAAGCGCATTAATGGCACAATCAGAAATGAATCACAAAGATGAGTGTGTGTATGTGTGCATGTGTTTATGTGTGTGTGCCAGAGAGAGAGAGAGAGCGAGAGTGTGTGAATGAAGAAAGGAATTGCTCCTTCCTCTCTTCCCTCTGGTCTGTAAGTGTGTTTTGTCTAGGGACCAGAATTACAACAATAACACCTACATTCTTTAATTGCATTTTTATCAAACAAGGGAAATATCATGACATAAGAAAAAAAAAGAAAATAAAAAAATACAACAAGGAGACAGAGTTAACAGCTATTAAAGAAAACATTGTCACTACTTCAGGGTGTAAGGCACAAATTTACATGTGGAAAAAGAAGCAGGCAAGACAGATGTTCCTATAATTTCCTTTTTTTCGCCCGCTCTTCCGCGTGACGCCGCTAGAAAAGACGATACGTTCCAAGATGGAGGCACCGCTCGTTTGCTTGCAGCCTCACTTACAGCTTCCTTTTGTATGCAGATCCCCCCGTGCGGTTGCTGCAGCTGCTTCTCTTATATTTGCAACATGCAACAGTGAGCTGTGATGGCACCAGTAAGCCAGCAACCAATCAGGACAAATGTTTGGGACTCACACAAAACCACAGTGCTGATTGCAGGAGTGAAAGGGTGAGGTTCAGGATTTCTTTTCTTTTTTTAAATGATTGGTCTAAAACAAAGGAGATTCTGGTCCGTAAAAGTAAAAGTCCTGGTCTGGCACAGTTTAAATAAATATCTCCTCGTCGTCACAGAGGTCACGTATATTCTCAAGCTGCAGGTCCCACTGAGCACACAGTAAGACCTAGTTGAACTTTAGTCATTAAGAAAGTTCTACTGGCTCCAGTTTAATGACTTTAAATATTTTCTTCCTCACTCTTGATTAATTAATATTAAAAGATCTCTTCTTTGTCCTCTTTCTCTCCAAGCCTAGAAAGTCAGTCTGTTTGTTTTTCAAAAGCACTTAATAAAAATAAATACAACAAGCTATTAGTATTAACAGTCATGTGTTATTCAGTCACCAGTACAGTAGAAGATTCTTCTGGCCCAGGCTTTCAGTCATGCCCAGGCAGGACTTGATTGCTGTAACACTGAGAGGCTTTTCACAGTTTCCGCCAGAACTCAGGCAGCTGTCTGTCCTTTCAGTCCGAACTCGTTCTCTCTGAGTGCTTGTTTGCTCAGATCCTCCTGTCCTCAAGGTATTGTACAACAATTATTCTCCAACCCCCTTGTGACGTCTTCGTATGTGCTTTTACCAGCATGACGAAGTATCGAATCAAGTCTCAGTAAACAAAGACACCACAAACAAGAGAGCCACTGTCTTGAATGCTACAGGGTGCCAATGGATGAAATATTCAGGACAAGCATCATCTTCTTTTTCAGTAGCACATGTTCCCATGTGTGTTTACAGAGGAGCTGTGTGCCAGCCAGAGCATGAGCTCGATGACTGCCACAACCGACAACAACCATGGTATAATATTTACATATTTATATAAAAAGAAAGTGTTTTCTTTAAGAAAAAAAACTGTGTTGCATTTCCACTGTACTGTACACCAAAAAACAAACAAAAACACAAAAAGGAGATGCAAGTTGTACAGTATTCCCTGTTTTTTCTCTCTGCCAGAAAACGCCTTTCACTACTGTCTGTTCACATTGGACCGACAGGCTAACAACCCAACTATGTGCCAGAGTCACTGGACTTGACTTTTGTGGAGAGCGAGACTACAGAGGGTTTGGGGGGGACATCAGGCTTGAGATATTTGACGCCCGTTCGAGGCAGTGATCCGTAGGAGCTCATTCCAGGCTGCCTTGACAGAGATATGCCCTGTGCTGTCATTTGTATGGAGTCCACCCTCTGAGGTGCAGGTGGTGGAGTCTCAACACGGTTGAAGCTGTGATGTCTCGCCAAATGGGAGGAGTTAGAGGAGTTGGTGTTGTGTTTCTTGAGGGCGGAGGATCCACAAGCACCAGATGCCGATCCTTTCCGAAGCCCGTAGACTGACGAGTGGACCTCCAGGCGTTTGCCCATCTGTGGGACAGCAGGTGGGATGGTGAGAGAGGCCTCCCGCTGGGGCACACGAGGTGGCAGCACCACATCTGGATCAGCCATGTTGAGGTTGTGGCACGGGCTCTTGCTTGTCTTGTACTCCAGGGTGGCCCCCTGGTCATCCAGTACACCGTGGCCCATGCTCATATCACTGTGATGGGGCTGCTCCACATACTCATGTTGGTAGGACTGCTGGTGCTGTTGCAGATGAGGCTGAAGCTGGTGCTGATGCTGCTGCAAAGGTAGGACTACAACGCTAGGGATGTGCCCCGGTGAGGCCCTCAGCGGCAGGTCGGTAGAGATAACAGGCGACCCCATTGGTGGCATGTCCTTGGTGCACGCGTTGATGAGGTTCTGGTTTCTCTCCCACTCACGGCTTCCCCGGCTGGGCTTACGACGCGGCTGCATGGGGGTGGATTCAGGCGTTGGCAGAGCCGCAAGGTCCAGGTGGTGTTGGTCTGCTTTTATGAGCATCTTCCCATTTGGCGTCAGTCTTCCATTGTGCATCAAAGGTGTGAGAATTGCCTCGGGGCGACCTTCTTTGGCCTGCGTCTCAAACAGACCCGTCAGCTTGGTTACGCTGTTCATGGATCCCCGGCGGGAGTGGAGGTGGTGGGTGTCCTTTTCTTTACGGCCCGTCAGGTCCATGTCTCGACGACGATGGTCACAGACGCAGTAGACAATGATGCCAGAAAAGATGGCGCCCATGGCAAATGCTAGGATAACGGCGATGGCCAAGAGGGTTACAGGAACCAGCTGGTCACGACCCTTCTGGTAGCTCTCACGGATCACGCCTGCAGAGAGACACAGAGATGACATTCAGACAGGCAGACTAAAAAGAGATGCTTTGAAGCCAATTGTTTCAAAGAAAATAAAAGAGATGCTGGAAAAGATTCTTCTTAAAAGATGAAGCAAAACATAAAAAACAGTTACAATAATTAAGATATCTTCTGGGCAAAAAGATTAACGGTTTAAATAATTTCACGAAAAACATGCAAATGCAGAAGGATTTATTCCATCATAGGAAACATCTATTCAAAATTGTAGCTTCAAGTATCAAGATTCAGTGTTTCCCCCAAAATCCAATCTCAGAGTGAAAATGTGTTTTGGAGGGGTGATTATGATTCACATTTTAAATCCCAGATAAAACCTTCTGCTGAAATGAAAAAAGATATGAGCTCCGATAAAGGAACCTGAAATACCCGAGCCCTTTCTTCTCATAGATGCAAATGGAAGACTTTTCATAAAGCTTGGATCCAATCTCATGAATCACAGCGAATACATTAAAAAGCCTCTGATTAGGCGCTAAATCCAATGAGCTGTGTCATCAGTGTCTTATGAAAGCGCCACTTTCAAAGACTGGCAAAGACACACTGTGATAACGCCAAATAAAAGATAATTCAATAAAGGATGCTATGGAGCATTTTAGCGGTGGGTGAGTGGGAGCGGCAGGTTGTATTTAATAAAACAGGGTCAACAACAGACTGCACGCACGCACACACGAGTGTGGACACATGCACCTCCCACACATGCATGCTCAAAGATGATAGCCTGCAGCCTGTGGATGAACGCAGACATCTAATGCAGCACACTATTCTTTGGGTTAAATACACCGGTCCACAGCCGAGAGATTTATAATGCCTTCACACATGACCTATGGCCCGTACAGGTCAGTTACCACAGATAGAGGATTAGGCAGGTGGGCTCTATCGTGTAAAGGGGCTACAGCAGGGGCATCGCTCGTCTCCGCAACGTGACTCAGTTTCACATGTGTAAGGCATGTATAGATTCCTCAACACTGAGGAATCTTTACCCCAAAATGCTGGAAAAAAAATCCAAAACAAGCTGGAATGTATGTGAAGTAATTTAAGATGATATCTGTGAGTCTTTCCTGTACAGAGGAGGTTTGTTTACAATGAATCGGTGTTCTAAAATAAGCAGTAGGTGGGTGATATGATTTGTACAACAGCTTTTACAAATCAGACATTTTCATTTAGTACTAATCCAGCTACAGGTGGAAAAAAATGTGTTTTTTGTTCCTTTTGTTTCACTTCTTTGAGATTGCTCTTACTGAAGTGCATTAATAAAATATTTCTGCTGCCAACTTCAGACTCTGTCTTGTTAATCTTTTTTTTCTGATATTTTGAAATTCAGTTTTTGCTGACTGCCTCAGGTATTATTGCAGATAATGAAATATACAGTGGCTGCATGAATATAAACATTTGCTCACAGGCAAGCTGAACAACAGTTGTCAACAAGCAACAAGTAATTTCGTCCTTTTACAGTTTGCAGTCTTCACGCGACACTTTCTTCGTCTTCCTTGCAAATTTTTCAATTTGCCCTGTAATTTTTCAAAAGCAGTTTCCACAGAACAAACATTAGTTCCAATAATTCTCCGAAATCCTGAAGGAGCTGGTTAATCATGTTTGGCTTTTCAGCTCAGCGGTGTCACTGAGGATGTACTTGGAGAGTATCTTCTTTCTGCATTTCCTCAGTGAGACATAACACAGACACAGAGAAAGCATGGTAATCTTTTCTCATGGATCTGAAATCCACACTGTCTTAAACTAACATCCATAATCTCACTCGCTGCAGTCATACTTCATTAGCCCAACAACATGAGTTAAAGCCCCTTTTTCCTAGCCGGAGTTAAGCACTCTTTAGTCTCTGTCTGGACTTTGAAGCTCAACCTGGATAAGAAAGGACACTTACATTTACCCAGATCATTCCTCATTTATTGTAAAAACAAAACTTCACTTTTCTCCTTAATAGAGTGCTGACAACATGCAGCACAGCCATAACTCACTAAAAGTTAAACAAAAGGTTTAAAAAAAGCATCTTTCCCGGCCAAAACCTTTCCTTATCGAGGACACGCTCAGCCGTGTGGATAGTGTGAGAAGTGATGAGCGTTATCTGCAGCGCAGCATCCACGTTTGACGAGTGTTACACTGCGAACTTGCGTGATCAAATGGCCGGCCTGTCTGATGAAACATCTGCTTCCCATCTCATCCTGTAACATCTGAGAATGAGAGAGATACTTTTCTGCGCTGCTATCTTTAACTTTGACTTTCCACTGTCCTCACTTAGATCTTTCATTCACACTTTCTGCCACTTCTCTCCTTTGCAGAAACAATGAATCACTTTTTTGACTTTCTTTTTCTTTCACACCGTTCAGCCTCCATATGGTAAGTGTTCAATTCAGTGGAGACCGGGAAGGCTGTAATTACAACCTTGTGATCTTTCTAAGTTATCACCCTTTAGCAGAAACAACAGTGGCGGTGGGGGCTGGCTGCTCTTTGAGAGTTGCTGGGTTAAATATTTCAGCGCACACGGAAGGGATGTAAAAGGAATTCAGTTTCACTTGAGATCAGGAGACCTGGAAATCTCCAAAGAACAGTTATGTAGGAAAATAAAAGTGCAAGCATAAACAAATACATTGGCAAATCTCTCGTTTTTCCATAATCCTTGTTAAAAGTAAATACTTTCATATGTCTCTGTCTGTGGAGCTGACATTGAAGCTGAAAAGAGGAAATCAAAACTGTTATGAATTTTCATGACAGTGAATTTATTACTGCTAAAGGCTAACTTTGATTGAGCGTTTGGACTTCATATTGAATAACAAAGCCGGAGGGCGGCAGAGCCAAGTGGTTGTCCATTCTGGTGAAGGAGGTGAACTGTGGAGCTGGATCTTTGACTTCTCTTGTGGGTGTGTGAGCTAAAGTTAAAACCCTATTTAACCTGCCCTGTAAGGCTCCTTTTTTTTTTCTTTTGAAGCTTTTATTCTTTTTCTCCTCTCCTTCCTCCATCACTCACTTCTCCTGCACACGCAGACATTTCCAGAAGGTACTTAGCCCAAGGCCTCGGGTAAAACACAAAGAAAAAAAAAAAAGCTAAACTTTGAAGACTTCCATCTTTCAAGTGAGGAATTGTTTCTCATCTTAACATCAAAGAGGATGAAAGTTGCCACAGAGGACACCAAGGCCGTCTCAGTTGAATCACGGGACCTCAGGGTTTTGAATCAAGATGGCTATGCCGCTCATTTCTGATCATTTGCGATCTTTGTAAACTTTCTAAAACTTCCACTACTTGACCTTGAAAAGTATCAAAGTGTTGCTAAAACTCACAGATTTTCCGCTTTAGTCTCATCTTGTTGAGGTTCTGACTATACAGTGACTTATAATCTTCTGGTTTCGCTCTTGCCTCGCCCCCAGAATGCATCATTAGGCATCCTGCAGTTCAACACTTCTCTCAGCGGATGAATTGATTTGAATTTCACACCGCCTCGAGCCTCAACATTCAGATATTAAACACATATCTCAGATACTCAGATATGTCTTGCTGTCAAAACAGGCCGGGTCGGCAACACTTACTTATAAATCAGAAACATTGTAATCTATTGTGACTGGAACTTGTGAATGCTCTATCTGTCTGACACACACAGATGCTCTTCCACTCTTTTAATCTTTTGAGACGCACCAACTGACTTAAGCCCACAGAGCTTGTCTTTGTGTTGTTGCAAAGAAAACTTCAAAGGTAGTTAAAAATCACAGAGGGGTTACAGAGAGGGCACTAACCTCTGACTGCGAGCGACTGCATAAAGACATTGTCTGCAAAATGATAAAAATCTTAATTGGACTTAACTGCTACTTACTATGCTTCACTCGCTGAAAGATGAAACAGTGGACCTTACCGACTACAGACAGAAGGAAGGATGAAAAAGCAGATAATGTTAAGTGGTGTGCATTTATTTACTCTGACGCGGGAGCTCGAAAAACGCCCTATTTTTTCATTAGGAACCAGTTTGTTGTCATCTTTTAAAAAGGACACTGGTATTTGAATGGTGACAACAATTCATTAACTTCTATTTAAATTCCCTGTTAGCAAATTATCCCATTAAGTCTTGTGTATGTTTGGGTTAAGAGCCACTTGCATTAATGGTGTTATTCAATATTAAAGCATTCATCAGACAATCCTGAGTCGGAGCAATGCATACTGATGAGCGAGTTAAGATATAATTAAACCCCTAATTATGTTATTCAGCACCTGAGGTATTAACATTGATATACTAACCTATCCAACTCCCTGCATACAAACTGTAATATTTAATAGTCACAAGATATCAGCATAAATTAAACATCCCATTTTTCATCAGCTATTTGATGCCTCGACTTGACAGCGCTCCCGTTCGGATTACTGGGTGATAGATTTTTACATGCTGATATACTGAACGCAAAAAGGTCCCTCACATTAGAGTGCAACTGTTAAAACAGCTTGTCACTATTTAAACAGTGTAGACTTTTAAATTATGTGTGCATTCGTGTCTATAATCTTGAGTTCTTTCAATTAATATTCAATCTCGATGAGTCACCGTAATACAGCCGGTGACCCACCGAAGTGTATTTCACCATGTGGGCTGCAGAAAATGACTTCTGTGTATCACTGGAGTGCTATGTGTGTGCTAATACGCATTGCATTTCATTGAATCCATAAAGGCAGCCATTGGTAATTGTTTAGAAATGTTTTAGTGCTCAACAAGAGAACAAAGCCTCGGCTTGTATCTACTTGATGAGGGCTCACTCATGGACAACGTGAACATAACTGTTTAAATCCAGTTCAAAGTATAATAATGACAGCTGAATGTGGGTTAGACAAGCTTCAAGAGCACAAAGGGATGAGCCGCAGTGATATGAGATTCAGTCTCACATGGGCGAGAGACAAAGCAAAGCTCTTGTACGAACCGTCAACGGTTAGGGGGACTTATTAAAAAGCGTAACCAAAACATAAAAGTGGAAAAGTAAGCAGCGAATGTGTGTTTTAAACAAAAGCAGTTTGAGAGAACAATAAGCTAATCAGTGGAGGAAATTATGGCTTATGGCTTGACGTCAGTCCGGGAAGTGCGTAATGCTGGGAACGCATCCAGTTCGCTGTTTCTATTATGATTCACAATGAGCTGCGAATAATTCATCTGCTTCACAAAGATCCAGCCCAATCTTTGACCAGTAAGAAACACTGAACCGAAATCCACTACTTAATTGCGAAGGTGTTGGAATGACAGGAACATGAGTTGTGGGAACATTTAATTAAATTTTTTTTAGTCTTTGCCACACACAGAGACATTCAGCCTGCCCTAAAGGGCCACTCCATAAACTTTTAACTTAAATCCTATCATCCTACTTTACAGGATTAACCTCAATCCTATCATTCAACTGCAAGGACATATGAAACTACTAACATTAAATTTCCAAATCTGCTAAACCTCATAGGCTCCTTAAAAACTTCAGGAGCCAAGTGCATTATCTGACAGTGAGCAGAGTTTGTGGTAAACTAAGTCTAAGCCTCTGTTACCTCAAAACCTCTTGGCTCACCTACAAAAGAGGGCATTCTGAAACAAGAGCCATACCCATAATAATCACACAACCAAGGAAATAATCTTTCATCTTTTTTTGTTGCTCACAGGTTGCAAAAGAAACGCAGCTACATGGTAAAAGGCAATCATTACTGGTCACATTCGAGATTATGATTATGCCCTCTTCATCTATTTAGCACTAGTTGTTTTTGAATGAATTGTAAAGCTAATATAAAGACAAATCAATGGTTAAAGCCATCCTTATGCATCATTAAAATTAATAAAATGCAGTGAAATACAGTAATGTTTGGAACAATTGTTTGACTGTACACAAACGTGCTATTTTCTCTGCTGCATAATTGAACATTTTTCCTGGTGAAAGTAAAGTTAACATTTAAGATTGACAGGGCATCCCCAGTAACTACGGTGAGATGTTCAGTCAACTGCTTTCCAGCAACTGAGATGAAGTCAAATTCAAGACTTTCTGTCATAGAAAGAATTGTGCTGCAATCCTGTCTGAGCAGGGTCATACTCTCCTTCTATCATAGCAGCCTCACCTTGGCACACAGGTGTCAGAGAGCTGCCTGCAGCTGAATATAACCCTTGCAGAGCAGCTGTCAGATGACAACAGCTATTAATGTGAAAACCTGACACTGAGGGAAAAGCATACGCTAGAAAAGTACAGTTGTTGTTTTGTAACATTAAAAATAAAAAAAATTTAAAAAAATTTTAATGCTGTACAAGAAACACATTAAATCCAAAAAGAAGTTTTCTTCGTCCTGTTTCCTCTTCTGAATCAGTGTGGTAAACCAATACTTAATGGTACTACACGACAGAGCAAAACATTTCTTCAGATAATTGTGGCATCTAATACTTGCATTTAGTCTCTTAACACTTTTTAATACTTAGTTAGTCTATAGTAAGAATTGCACTTGTTGCCTGGATTATGTGTAATACTCAGGCATTAAAGCTTGTGTAGAAATGTCTATATGCTATACTTTACACTCAAGTCGTAGTTTCTTGAAGGGATAACACATAACTTCAAGCTCCACACATTAGTTAATTGGTAATAAGGAAATAATAATTGCCTTATTAAAATATGAAGAACATCATTAGGAAGTTAGACTACATAACATATTCATAAGTAAGCTTCTTTTGGCTGCCCCCTTATTTGTCTTATGGTTTACACACCATATGCATATGCAGCCATCCTCGGGATTTAGTTTCTACTGGTCTAAAATCTGGGATCTTTTATGTGTTACGTCAATGTGTTAACCAGTACACTATGGAGTCACAGGATTAATAGTTAATAAAAAAACAAAACAAACAAAATAAAAAAGACTGTTAAGAAACATGGATAAGATTTGTTATAAAAAAGCATTATTATTTTGAAAACCTTTTATTGTTATTAATTGTAATTAATAAATCTATTCTGTTGATAATCTGGGTGTTTGATTGTTTGTTTGTTTTACAAAAATAATTATGCTGTAAAAAGCATTTGTAGGTTAATTTAACTGAATTCAGTTTTCTGTCTTGAAGTATGACAAGATATCAGTTTGGCTGAAATTCCCATACCCATGTTTGCAGGAATGCTAATGTAATTATTATTTTAATAAAGACCTTCAACATGATTAATCACTACCAGACTCTTGTTGTGGCCCAGCTAGACTTTAACATGAAACCAGTGTTCAAGTCTAAATGCAACCTAACTGAATTAACCATAAAAATATGCAAACTAATGACTGAAAATTAAATATTCAGCAAAAGTGATATTAAACTGTAAAAAGTAATAAGTGCTTGCTGTTCATGTTTTGCTTCTCAAAAGCATCAGCACGTACTGTTCAGAACCTGAGTCACAGAAAATGCTACATTACTGCAGACAACATCCTGTATTTTTAGAGCAATTTGTTTCAGTTTCACCAGATGTTCAGTTTGATTCTTTTTTTCACATTCAGCTCTTTTAGCGTTAGCTAACTAAGCATAAAATATAGACTGAAAGGGATAGAGAGAAACAATATTGTTCACTTTGTTTAACTACAATATATTATTTCCTCTCTGATTCACCTGTCCTGCATCTTTTCTGTTCAGATCTTTCAGCTAGTTCATTCACCTGCTGTCTGTTTACCGCTTTGTTCAATGTTACATTATTGCCCTGTTCTGTCTAATAAATCTTTATCATGTGTACCTCAGTCCCTTCATTTCCCAAGTCTCCGTCCCCTCTTGTCTCGCTTCATCCCCCTTTCCTTCCACCTCTCCACTTTCCTTTTCCCTTGGATAGCTGCTGTAATGAACCCATAAATTGGAGCAACACAGCGGTGGCTACAGGTCGGGTTTAAAGGGGGAGGGGTGGATGTAAGTAGGGAATGAGGTGGGTAGATCTGAGCCTGCCAGAGAAAGGGAGACAGGTAGAAAAAAAAAGGAGAGAGAGCAAAGTGGGGAGCAGAGCAAGGATTCATTCCTGCAGACGGGGGAAGAGATATGACTACAGTTGGAGAAGAGGCAGACTGCAAGGGGAGAAACTGAAGAGGAAGAGATACAGAGATGGTGGAGGAAGAGAGGGTGGGGGGACATTTGAGGAAGGTTTCTCCATAAATTGGTTCAGGAATTAATTTGCGCTAAGGTAAGGTATAGCCTTGGAACATGCCATCCCAGTCAGATGAGAGGTCCTGTGGAAGGGAGACTGATCACAATGGCAGCAGATGGTGGAAAAGGTGGAAACTGGTGGTTTTGGGGTTTGGATGAGCGACGGGAGGACAGACAACGAGTGTATGGTGGAATGACAGAAGTAGAAGAAAATATAACAGATGATGCCCAGACACACAAACAGACCCTGAGCTCAAATGTACTGTGAAACACAAGCAGCCACCTGACTACTGTGATGGCCCCACTGGAATGGCAGATAGTGATGCTGTTGGGTGCTGAATATCATTCGCGTGCAAATACTCATCACTTTGCAGTATTTCTAATTACTCTGGTGGTGCTGGACTAATACATATTGGCAGCACTGTAATATTCATTAGCAGATAAGATTCCACAATGTCTCAACTGCAAATGAAAAAGTTAGGGACGTAATTGTAATTTGTTTTAAATCACAAATAAGCTCGCAAAAGACTTTGGATATGAGCTAATACATTTTCACTCAAGCATAAACTTGAGATTGATCGGTTAAATGTTTATCCCCGATTTCTTCTGCAAAATAGGCTGCGTGGATGTGTTTCTTTGCAATTAAAATGCCGATAAAATGACTTCTTTGCTTTCTTTTTCTAATATAGCTTATTCATGTTTGGGTTTTCACTCTCATACATGCAGTTTGCTAAGTTTTCACAGTACAGTTGACACCTGAAGCCAATCATACTGAGGGAGACAGGAAGGAACAGGAGGAAGGATGGGTGGAGCGGGAAATGAGTACTCTTGATTGTGGTGCTCAATTTGCCATGCTGAAAGCATTAAGCTGTATGGAGGCAAAACTGTGCTTAATACCATCAAAGCAATCAACACAGGAAGAAAGGCAAATATATAAATAGCAAAAAAAGACGTAGTGTGAGATCAAGCCATGCAAAATATCAAGAACTGCTCGCAAGAAACCACGCAAATCAGTAAAATAAGAAAGAAAATATCATCAGAGCCGACTTTCATAACGAAGGGAAAAGAAAAGACTGTAGAGCTAAAATTGCACAGATAAATAGTGACACAAGCTGCAAAAGTGTCTCATAAAATGATAATAATAAGAATAATAATAAAAATGACCATACAGAAAGAAAAAAACAACAACAGCAGGAAGCATTGTATTGAAATATGAAGTCGTCTTGCAGTTACCTGAGCACGGAGTTACCCACAAATCTCCCGAAATCAGAATGTTATTCTTGGAAAAAGCTATTACCGTAAGACAGCTTTGGCTCTCGTTACGTTTGATTCTCAGCATTTCTTGCCATTCCTCGTCGGGTTACACCTGCTCAGGCAAAGGCAACAAGGGGAGCGACAGCATGTTGTGATGCTGGTTGTAGGCATGCTGTCTGAAGTCTCTGCCACCATTGTGCTTGGATCTACCAAGTGGTGCTTAACTGCTTCCAGCTGACGTGCTTCAATCACTGCTGTGCCTCCTCACTTTATTCCATAGACAAGAGACATTTAAAATGTGCACTAGTGACTTTAGCTAGCCCCAGTTTATGGTTCTCTTGTGAAGACACTGCATTTGAGTCATACCGTCATGTATTTTTAAACTCTTTTGAAATGTATTTATTCAGCGCAGGTAAAATCAACCTGTCAATCTCACTTGTCAACACTTCAGCATCTTCAAAGTCTCTTCCAAGCCTGTGAATGAGAAAGTATTCTGTATGTTCTTTCTTAGGTTGAAACTGCATTTATGCCCTGGGTAACTGAAAGAGGCATGCATGTTTTTTTTAAACACTGACTTCAGTAAGGAGACATTTTAGACTCAGCTCGTTAGCTGATCTTTCTGTCTTTCTTTACATTTAGTATGTTTGTAGAGAGTATGCTACTGCATCTTTCAGGCCACAGTCAGAATGAAAATATTAATGTCATTTCAATTAATGTTTCGGGGTAATGCCTGTGTTAGCATGGACCGCACAAACTAGCAGAAACATGTTGCATGTTGCTGTAATGGCTTCTAAGCTTTGTCTGTGACAGTAAAGAGCAGGCTGGATTGGCAGCACCGCAGTGACCTTTTTTTCTTTCCATCTACGATGTGGGTTGTCCCTCTCGTCTCCTCCCCTTCCTCCCTTTTCACTCTGACTCATTTATCCAGTGAGCCGTCCTTGAGGCGGTACAGCATTAGGCAGGTTGTTAACACAGGAGAAAAGGGCGTTCAATGTCATGTCACCGTGTCGCAAAGCATGACAGAGCTGGGGACTGGGCCATCTTCCCGAGGAAATAAATACATCGCCATCTTCCTTTTCAGAGTGTAATGGTCTGGATATTACATCTCCTGTGGGGCATTACAATCCACGGACAATAAATCCATCCTACAGAGTGGTGTGTGCATGAAGGTTGGTGTGTACATAGCCTATATGCTACCTTATGACCACCGAATGTCTATGTGCATGTACCTACAAATGTAAATGTGTGCGCATATGTTTCAGTGGGGGGTTTATGTGCACAGTGTGAAGCGATTTGTCCCCTAGAGAGAAAGCGATCCGCCATCTCTACACTTCGTCAGCTGGAAGCAGCTAGGCGGCCGTAAATCTCAATTACGCAAACCCTTCCCTTCCCCTTTATCCCTCCCTTCCCTCTCCCTTGCCACAGGTGACAATGGACCAAACTGACTGCTATTGTGACGTTCCAAGGCTTACCATTGGCTTCTGGCTGAGTCTGAGAGGGTACGGCCATGTAGGGGTCCTCCCCTTTGTCTGAACTCATGGGGGGGTCCTTCCGCTCCACCATGCGGCCCCGGCCCAGGGGGCCATCCGCAGCCTCAGGCAGGGCCGAGGTGGGAAGGGAGAGGGTGTGGTGGTGACGGTGGTGATGGTGGCCTGCCGGACACAACACAGGTTAACTGACTCTCGTGGCAGTCAGGGAACAGATTCAGTGCATGAAAGCACAGCAGGGGTGCTTACACACACACACACACACACACACACACTAACACACACTTGCTGGGCTGTGTAAGGCAACAAAGTGTGACCCTAGGCAACTCATTAGTGAATGTGTGTGTGTTTCTATTCGTCTGTCATTCTCAGAGTCTCTATATCTTTATCATTCTCCCACCTCCTGTTCTGACTGACACTGTTGGGCCCGTCACAGTTGAAAAGAGTACAATTGTATTTCTCTACAATCACCGTAGGGTGCCTGCCTTTGATATGAAGGACAAGAGACAAAATTTCTTTTCCATCGCTCCTGTCAAGAAGTCTGCCTGTAACTTTTCTCCAGCTAAAGTCGTTCTAACTCTGCTCATGTTCATCCTGCTCCTTTTCTCAAGCTAACTTTAAATCTGGCTTTCCAATCATTTCTGCAGCAATGTTTAATTCATTTCGATGTGCACCGATGTCTTCTCCAACTCAAAATTGCAGTCTGTATTAAACAGAAGCCGAAAGAAAATTAATATTCATTCTGCAACCATTTTTTAAATCATTTTCAAGCCAAAATCCTAAATATTTTGCAGCTCTAGTTCCAGACCGTTAAGATTCACTGCTTTTAGTTACTGAATGTAATAGTGTGCAAAAGAAAAACATGCAATTTAATAATTAGGGTTTTTTCAGACAATACGTTAAGTAACTGCACAGAATGCAAATTATTTTCATCTTGTCTTCACTGCTTAGATAGGATATAATATCGTTATGACATAGTGTTTACATACACTTAACTGAAAAAGTGTGGCATGCATAAAAATGTCAAACTCTTTGGCAGGTGTTTTATCAGTTTCTGAAACAAACACATGTCTATCCTCTGCGCGGTGGAGAAGCTGCTGTTTTTGCATTGCTCTTAATTCTTTAATTATCTTTGAGTTTGTATTAAAACCAAACCATCTGCAGACGAGAAGTTTGGCTTGGAAAGCTGCCATCTTTGGAAACCAATGTTGCGTATGTCCCCGTGCATCTGAGTCAACACAGAGGGCACGCTCAGAATAAAATGCAGCCTGAAAGTATCTGATAAACTGTTTACCTGGTACAGTTTTCCTACTGATCAGATGCTTCTTATACCCCTCGGAAACTCATTGAATCCCACCGTTTATTTTAACTGAGGTGATTTTTGTGGAGCACTTTTATTCTATTTGGGCTTTTAAACTGATTATAAGCAGAATATCAGGCTCCATGTAAATGTACCCATTAACACTGAACAAAATACACCAGCTGTATCTCAGAGGAAATAAATGCAGTGCTACTGCAACACAGTACTCTTTCGTTTGTGGAGGATGGATCATACCCCCCTCTTCTGTGTCCAGCTTTGCATATAACTCATACAGTCTGTGCTTGCCTGTCTCTGTCAGTCTTAAGTTTTCTCATTTTGTTTCATAGGCAAAATCTGTACATAAGCTTTGCTGAAGAGTTTATTTTTGAACCATGCTAATCACATTATCATCCCACATGCTTACAGTTAAGCTACCCTACACAATTCTGAAGAAGCTATACATTGTGTTTAATGTAATGAGCCGCGCGTTTTTTGTTTTTTGATCATCCCTAGATGCAGAGTGACAACACTTTTATCAACAGCCTCTTGTGGAGCTCAGCCCCCAGTTACCATTTTGACACGCTATCTGCGTGAAGGAGGTGACAGCAATGTGCGTGTGTGTGTGCATGCGCATGTGTGTTCCTTTTCAATATGTGTTTAGGCGTGTGTTTGAAGGTGGGGAGGCATTTCAAAAGGCTAAGGTTGATGCTGCTGGTAGAGTACGCACAACAGGCACCTACACAACACCACCCAGAGCCTCCTCCTCTTCTGTGTGGCGTGGCAATCATTAAAATGATTTATTTAACTATTGGCCCAAGGCTGAGAGATTAGTGTGACAGGCCTATTTTATAATTCATTCCCCCACCGCCAGGGGAAGTGCAATTTAGGCAGATGACACACATAGAGAGAGCTCGGAGCCTCAGAGCTCCTCCACGGATCAGGGGAGAAAAAAAGGGGCCTAAACTGCCGACGGATGCACATCTCTCTCTCTACAGATTAAAAGAGAGGCAAGGAAGTCTAGTCTGGAGTAGGAGAGAGGAGAATAGAGAAAGGGCATTTATTTATCTTCAAATCCATATCAACCACTGACAGATAGATGGAAGGGCTGGGACTTTGTTTGGGGGGAGGGTGTTGTAAACTAGGTGTGTTTAAGTGTGTGCCTGAAAACACACAGCCCAGCCTGTGGGAGCATATTCAGCGCTACAGGGGTGTACACCAACACAGATGCTTTTTCCATGACCCTGGATTTCCAAAAGGAGGGAGATTCACAGTGGGGGTACAGCCACAGGAGGGTTAGCGAGAGAAAGTGCTGGGCTTTCTGGTACGGCTTCAAAATATCTATTCTTGTCATTCTGTATGGATCTGGCTGTTTTGATCTGGCAGCTGCGAGGTATGTGTGTGAGAGAGAAAGAGATTCACTAAAAACAAAACTAATGCCTCCTCCGATTAGATAAAAATAAGGTGGATGTGCGCGTAGGTGTGGGTGATATGGATAAAAGGGACTTTACTGCAGGCTAATCACATCTGTTTATCATTCCTTAAAAGAGACTTCGGTGAGGAAAATGGTATCAATCGGCGGCAGTGAAGTGTAATCGTAATATTGTGTTGTGGGATTAAGAGAGTAAACATATCTGCTAGGAAAGGAAGCCAGCCGTAGAACAGTGTGCATGTATGTCTGTGCATGTTTACATTAGCCCTTTTGAATTAAGCATCTCAAACTGTGCAAAGAGTCTGTGCAGTTAGCGGGAACATATTTCCAGACTCGAAACAGGCTGGTTTTATTTCTCGCTCTCTCTCTCTCTGTCAGCACATATCCTGTTTAATGTGCATGCTGAAGTATTTCTTTACCACCAAGGCCTTTAACCACTAACAACTAGATCTATCCAATTAGCAAAGCAAAGGTCAGGGATAATCGATGCTGTTGCACATGGGGATAAGGCGATTGGGCACTGGGAACAAGGAGGGGGAAAAGAGAACTAATAGAATCACAATCAGCATTAAAGACCTTTAATTCTGATTTCTATCACTGCGACCTTTATTCTAAACACTGCGAGGAGCACGGGGAGAAATAATATGAGCAATGAAAGTGACCGAGTGTACTTTAATGTTTCATTACCTTCGTAACTGGAAGGGACGTCTATCAAAAAGAAGGAGTGAAATCAATTCAGTTAAAACCTTGAGTCATTAATAACCCTTCTTTATACATGTGGGAGGAGTTTTCATTTCCTTGAGAGGGGATGATTGACTGACTAGACGAAAAGGTGTGGCTGAAGTTAAAGACTAAAAGGAGATGAAATGCAGCTCCTGTCTTTTATTGGATTGCCTGTGCAGGACATGTTGGGTACTTACCATTCAGGGCCACAAATGTATCTGGAAGAAAAAGAAAAGAAACGAGGGAGAAACCTGTTATTGCTTGCAGTAAAGGGAGCTTATGCTTTAACATGATCAAAAGCCATGACTTTTAAAGTAATTTAAAATCGACTGGCTGCTCGATATTCTCCCAGCCTTAATCAGTGGTGATCTATATAGCTTCTAAAGCTAATGAAAGTCCAACACTATGGGTTCCCTTGACTAAACATACTAATGAAACCAGAGGGAAAATGCATAGCCTTTATTTACTCTCAGTAAACAGTTGAAATTGAGATGAGATGAACCAAAATGAATGATTTAATATCAAATTGTTTTGAAGTTTCTTTCACAAACTGAGCTGCTCACTAGAATATCAACAAGGTTTCCCGTTGGAGAAACCAAGCTGTTATTTTGGACATGAAAAGATAAGAAATACTGTCTCTGTATATGCGCCATTCACTGTTGTAGAGTAAAAGAGGCCTTTTCGAGACTTTTTGGCCTGACTCGGTTGAGAGCCCCTTCTTGTTTTGTGTTTCAAAATGAACCCTGTGACTGCTCACAAGCGAAATCCCTTCCCTGTGTTTCTCTGAATGTTTGTGTTGTGTTTTCGAAGTGATTTGCAAGAAGGAACCTCAGTCTTTCGGCAATAGGACACAGCGCTCTATTGACCGGGGGGACCAAAAAGCAGCGGGAAAACAACAGAGGAGGCTGAGGGCCGAAAGGACAGATGGATGGAAGTGGGTGAAAGAGAGGATTGTGAGGGTGGAACAGGCGGATGGGAAAAAGGTAACGGCAGCAAAGAAGCACACGGAGAGCCGAGAGAAGAGGGAGATGGAGTTAACAAAGAAGAGAGGAATGGTGGTGGGGGTGGTTGTGTTGGTGGTGCTGGTGGGGGTACAGAGTGAAGGAGGAAAGATAAGAGTGAAGAGGGCCTGCTTACTTTGGCAGTCACCCAGGCCATCTGTGTTGCCATGCTCCACGTCCTGCTCAAAGGCTGATCTGCAGGGAACAGAGACATCATGGTCAGCAGTGGAAAACAGGCCAGGCCATGCAGGCTCGCCACACCTAACAAAGTAACAAAGCTATAGGAAAGCAACTACAAAAAACACCACCAATCGCAGCATATTCTATGCTAACACACAGTGTGAGCTGCAGAAAGCCCTTTGCTGGATCAGAATCAAAGAACACCTAGCAGGTGCCCCGGAGACCTAAAATCAGTGGCTATGAAGAATGCAAGCAGGTTAGTAAATCCATAGCTGGCACAAGACGTATTGCCAGTAGTGTTGATAAAAACAGATTTTCTTTTATGCGATTGCAATGAAAACTATTATCTCATGCTCTAAAGCTTAAAAAAAACTGTTCAACAATTTGTATCCCTAATTGCTTCCTTGCTGGGAGCTAGATGTGACTGATTTCTTCATCTAGAAGGTGAATGTGAAGCTAGCTAACCCAACTTAGTGCAATAACATATGTGGAAAAACATGGAGAAATAGCCTATTGCTCAGTCATTACCAGCATATATGTTGTTTGATGAAAGACTTAATATCAATTGATATGGAATATATTTGAAATATAAAGTGAGCTTTATTATTAACGTGAAAGCATGCTATTTTGGAAACAGCACTTCCGGTTAAGATAAGCTTGCTCCAGCTTCATAATCAGAATCAGAATCAGAATACTTTATTGATCCCTGGGGGAAATTATTTTTTGTTACAGTGCTCCATTTTAAACCAACATTAAGACAAGACAGACAATACGCTAACTAAGAATAGTACAATATATACATATATATACATACATACATACATAATCATCATATAGCTGCGACAGAAGTTTTAATCTCACCGTACTCTTAGAAAGAAAGCATAAGGGTGTATTTCCCAATTTACTGCTTTCACCAGAACTTCACTTTGCACAGTCTTGTCTTCTATTACAGAATGCAGTGTGTGACTCAACTCGCTTTAGAGGAGATGAGTGTGTAGTTACAATCACATGGGCCAAGACCAGAGCAGTGAGGGGTAACCGTGCTTGAGGGCCATCATATGACACAGAGGGAGAGAGTTTAGAGATGTGATTTTCTGATGCAATCTGCACCAAGACCTGTTTTCTCCCCGAAAGACCACCGAGCAGACAGTAAGAAGATCTGTGAAACAGAGCGGACCAACCGTCAAGCAGGATCACGATCACGCATGACAGCTCTTCACAGTCCTCCTTAGCCTACCCCCACTCCCCACCCATCCTCTGCTGCTGCTCCACCTCCTCCTGCTTGTCCACCCGCCTCCCACCTTCTTCACCCTCCGCTGGTCGCAATTACAGAATAAAGAATTATTTTCTAAAACAGCATCAGCCAACCTTTGTGGCCTGATCCGAGTCGAAAATATGTGAAAAAAGCAGCACATTTAGGAAGAACGGACAGTTGGAGCCCTGTTATTTGATACTCAGATCATATGTTTTGAAATATAGTCACAAATTAATTTACTATTCTTTTTTTTTTCCCCCCAGTTTAACAGACCCTTAATTTGAAAGGAGAGGGTTAATTTTACAGATTTGATTGCTAATTTCCCCCTTCAGTTTCAAGCAGAACAACAACAACAACCACTACACAATAGCAGTATCCTCTCTTCATATCTGGGGGTACAGTTAATCAGCTTATCAGATTTGCTTATCATCCACAGTCATAATCACAAAGCGGATGCAGAGTTGCACATTTGAACCTGTCTAAGCACAAATACAGTCCAGGCACTCTAGGAATCTGCTGGATTTTCCTCAACAACATCATTACCTCGTCCCACCCTATCACAAAATATTATTTGGCCTGCAAAACACAGGTGCATCATGGTTTCCAATTCAGACTTATAATAGCACCAAGGAGGGCGAATTAGTAATGAGCAGACATGCAATACAGATGCAGTGTCTGGGCTTTTCTTGGCACATATAAAAGTGAATGAACCAAAGTGCGAACCTTTAGTTAACGGGTTCACGTCCCATGGCGGCTGCATTATAGCAACAGAAGTGCAGTCTGTTCAAGTGTGACATTACAGATGGTTCAGCTTGGGGTTAAGATCCCACCGAAACTACATAATGCATATTTAAATCAGATTCAAGCAACATTGTACATAACTGGAGGCAGCCAAGCCCTCCGTTTTATATTACCTTGCATCGGGCGTGATTATTATGTGAGATATGTGGTTGCACAGAGAACTGCTTGCCGAAAATGCAGGTCAGGCATAATAGCATTAATTATTCATATCAGAAGTGAATGGGCGGCCAGGGATTTCATATACTGGGTGTACAGTGTAAAGAGAGTAAGCATAATGTTCCCTCAAAGTCACCCATTCATTTTGATTCATGGCTTTGATTTACAAAGGATCAGGGGGCTCACAAGAGCACATTCACTCAGTTTAATCCAGAGAAAACTCACTGCAGTGTTTTAGACAATGGTCGATGCTCATAACAACATAACTGGGTTTTTTGTTTACAAAATTAGTACCATCCAGGATCATATGCAATTAAATGTATGAACACTGGGCAACTAGGGGCCATATTGCAGGAAACCAGAGTGCAAGCTGTTTATAGGCAGCGGGTATAAGAGGCATAACTTCACATGGGAAAGCTGGCACACTAGCATCAGGGCCAGATGGAAGAAGAAAGGAGGGGAGGGTTACAAGAGAGAAAGAATATGTCAGAGGAAAGATAGAAAAAGAAAGACGGGTAAAAATAGAAACACAGACATGGATGGATATACGCAAGTAACGCGTAGCTGATTAGGTAGGCAGTCAAGAAAGCAGGGTTTTGTTTTTTAATTTTAATGAGGAGAACGGAAAGTAAGAAAAGCAGAATGAAATTGTCTTCTCTGCAGGGATCCATTTGTGTAAGCAAACAACAAAATGTCACCGACTCTCCCCTCCCTTATTTTATCCATCCTTCTGTCCAGCCTGGCAAATGTTTTGAATGGCTCACCACAGACCTGCAGTTCCTATCAGATCTAATCCCGTCCCTCTCTCACTTAAAAATATTGTACAGTAAAGGAGCGAGGTCATCTGCCCTCCTAACTCAATCAGAACAGTCCACTGCTTTGGCTTTGCAGAGTAATAATAGGATGGGCAGTGTGCTTGCGTGTGTGAGTGTGTGGGGGTTTTTCCCCTAAGTTTTGTGTGTGCAAGCGGGAACGTGTGCCTTTGGTGTATTGGCATGCCAGACCAATCATTTTGCAGCAGGGGGATCAAATTCATTCATCGTCAAATAGCCAGTGGAGCACCGCGCCTTTTGTTATGACTTCATCTGCAAAATGTTTTTTCCCACCACAAAACTCCATATGCTGTTTGTTCAGAAAGCATAAAGTGGTTCTGTGTCATGACTACAGCCACAAATTATAGTTACTGCGACCATCCAGCTTTCCCGAGGGCTGCGTACCAAACCCCGAGCCCGCTGCAAACAACACTTTCCTTCCATTCATCCTTCCAATAGCCCCTTCAGCTGAAGGAAATTGCAGTTACAAACCATAAAATTAGAAAGATCACAGATATGACAAGCAGGGAGAGGGACTGGCACCAGGTATGACAAAAAGGCGAAATGCTGTTTTACTAGTTCGATTCAGCCAATTCCAAAGCAGTCCACAGTAACAGTTTAAATGAAAAAATACACTGTTAGAGATAAATGTATTATGAGATGATGTTGTGGGCATAGTACGTGCATCTAAATACTACAATACCCATGAGCCTCAACTCCAGTTGGAGGTAAAGGAAGAGCAGCAGAAAGCTAACAAAAAAGTGCTAAATTTCCACAGAGCATATTAACCAGCTTACTAACGTATACAACTAAGTTATTGAATGCAATTTAATACATTTTCATGGAGCCAAAATTAGAGCTGGGCGATATGAGATTTTTTCATATCACGATATGTTTTTTTCATTTCAGGCGATAACGATATCTATCACGATATAAGCCAAATAACTATATTTGTAAGATTTAAATGTGCCGTTGCTCACAAGTAAAATGTGAAATAATCAGCAGCTTGTTTTGATTTAAATATTTATTTCCCATAATAAGTTCAACAGGGTAGATGTACTTAAGGAACATGAGACTTTTTCAGATAAATAAAGGCAAATATTGCAAACTACACAAAAGGCAGCCGCTAAAGCGTTTAAGTTTCAAAAGAGAACAAATGAAACAGACTAAATTGTCAATTCCACTTAGAAACAAAGTATTAATTCTAAAAATAAATCTTAGTTTGTTTTACAGAAGAACAGACAAAACTGACTAACTTTTGTCAATATCAAATAAACTGAGAACTAAAAGGAAATTCTCAATCTCTCCTTGTTGTATAGCTTAGCTTTTCAAACAGTTTTAACAGTTACTTTAGTCTGACAAAAGCCGAATGACGAATTAGCGCTTCCAGTCAGAGACTGAGGCTACGTCCACACGGGTATTTTTGAAAACGGAGATTTTCCGTTTACGTTTTAAAAAATAATCCCGTCCACACATAAAAGCAGAAATGAAGGAAAACGCTGCTATGAACATGCCAAAGCAGCAGGTGGCGCTAGATTCCTAACCGTGCAGAAATGTTGGCCAATCAGAAGTCTAGAAGCCTCGGTGGGAAAAAGTAAACAAAGCTGGGGCATAGAAGCAGAACAGAGTCGTATGTGTGGAGGGACAGTAACTGTGTGTATATGTAAGCATTTAAACACTGCAGAGAGTAGAATTAACAGTATTGTAGAAATTCATTTCACCGAAACAATAACGTGGCGCACAGTGTGACGCATGCACCAGTTTATTGTATTTCCAGACTTGCTTTCGGCACAATTTACAGTGCACGCTACTCTGTTTTTGTCAGACTTGAAATAGCCGAAATACCTTCACACTACGGAACTTCTATGGCTCTTCCGTTCGAAAATCTCTCCGGCGTTGGAACCATCATCTGTTTTCTCTTCGGTCACGCTCGGTTGATTTTTCTAGTCGGCACACTCATTTCCTCCATTATGCGCTAGCTCCATTACCCGCTGGCTGCTTCCCAAACAAACACACGTGCGGCTTGGCACTTGTGCTGTACGTAACAAGTCACGCGACGTGACGCTGCGGCTGTGATTGGTTCGGCTCTGCGCTACTGAATTTGGATCGGCTGACTTTTTTTTTTTTTTTTTTTTTTAAGAGGACAAGAGCTGCGAGGTCTATCGCGATAGCTTAATTTCTCTATCGAGTAAAAGTTATATCGCGATACATATCGTTATCGTTCTATCGCCCAGCTCTAAGCCAAATACCCAAAGCATGCAGCTCCTTTGACTTCGATTGTCTTTATTACTTACTTAGTGTTGCCAACCACCTGTCTGCAGGCTCCTTCTGGGACCCAACCACAATATGGGTCTCTGGAGGCTATACAGGACCTGGAGAAGAATTGCACACACCATTAGGCCCATTCTGCACATACTGTTTTCTTCTTTCAGAAGGAATGCACATAGCTCAACCACTTGAGTAGGAATGATGATTTAATAGAGTAGCAAACTTACTTCTTGCACCGCCCGTGCCTTTCACACCGAGAGAGCGGCACTTTAACCACACAGGAGGTGAAGGCGACCCACAGAGCGTGACTCTTGCTGTCTATCTGTATACCTACGATGCGCTTATCTTCTACTCCATCTATGCTGCACCTAGAGGAGGAAAAGAAGACAAAAACTGATTACTTTGTATTTTCTTTTTCAGCTGATTTATTGTGCTTTTCAGTAGATGCTGTTAAAATGGTGCTCAAATGCTCAAAAAATACAGGCACAATTTCAAATAAATTTCACAGTTTCATTGGGTCTTGGATCCACATGGTGCCAAAGAGAGTGGATATCTGTAATCAGGTCTTATCAAGCACAGTTCTGACTGTGATCGCAAGAAATTACCTGCTCTTTAACTCTCCTGTTTGCAAGGGGTAGGCAAGCAGAAAAAGTTGGTTTAAGGAGCAGACTCAGAGCAGCTAAAACTCTTTGTTTCATTTCATGGAATGAACTAAAGGGCCAGCATAAGATAAATGAGGAACATTAGCAAAGCTGATCTAGGGTATATCGCCCTTAACTATATGGTAGTTTAAAGACAGAGTAGAGAAAAGTTGGGCATCGTAAAATGAGATTTAGCTTATTTAATGAAAGAAAGGGGAAGATTAGGATGTGGCAGAGAGACAAACTGTGAGGTCAGGGAGGACAGAGATAATGCTGGACTTGGGAACATGAGGTCACAAACAGAGCGGGAGATAAAGAGAGATAAAGAAAAGGGTGATACAGATACAACAGATAAACAGACAGATGGGCACTGTGAGCAGTCAGCAATAACACTGCACTTAACTGGAGAATCCTCTAACACTAACTCAAAGCCCCCCAACTCCAACATTCCTCTATCTCAGCTAGTCTTCTTTGTCTCAACAGCCCCATAGGAGTGCACTGTAATCCCTCTGGGGCGTGTCAAGCATCACTCTATCCCTTCTCTCTCGCTCCCTCTGTTCCTCTGTCTATTCTACCATCCAACTCCTGGGATTTAATCTTTCCTTCGCAGAGCTTTGGTCCTGTATTAACGCTCTAAATTGGGGCTTACAGTTCATCTACACCGGGTAATGCACAGCAATCAGGCCTACACTGATCCGGCCGGCCAGGCAGGGAAGCAGGCAGGCAAAGTCACACGCCGTATGCGGCTAAAGCCAGATGGCCATCAGCCCACGAATGCTCGGTCCCAGCCAGAGAGACACAGAACAGGAGAGAAGGGAAACAAAGGGACGCGATACTGGGAGAAGGCAAAAGGAGACACAGCAAGTAGAAGTGAAGAAGTAGAAGCAAGGGCCTGCCCTGCATCCCGGACATATGGCCCATCACATGGTCGCAGCATGTTGGATAATCAACAGTAGGAGCCTTGAAAGCCCTCCCATCAAGCCTTCCGTCTCCTTCCCGTATTCTTCTCTGCTTCCTAACACAAGCCTCTAGTCTTCCCATCTCTTCCCTCTGGTCTTTACCACTCTTCTCTCTCCCTCCTGTGTTTATGCTTCCATCCATTACCTCTCAACCAAATATTTGTTTTGGCAGAGTGAAACTGTGGCTGATTTTTCCTTATTAACTTTTACTTCAGATGTACAACAATACCCAGCTCGACCCTCTGTACCAAGTTCATGAACACACACACTCAGACACACACACAAACAGACTTACATCCATACATGCACCAACAGATGTGTAATGTATTAGCGAGAGATCCCAGGCTGGCTCTGAGACACACACAGACCTCAGTGTGAGTTTCTATGCGTGTGCTTCCTTTAATCAGCCAAGGTTTTAGCTCTGCTGTGGTTGCGAACCACAGTGCTACGTTATCCAGAGCCTTAGGGTCTATGTCTTTAATTTAGTAGCTGTGGCTGGGCAGAGTGTAACCTGATAAAACTCTTTTAAATGATAGAGTAGCCATCTGGTTGGCTGGCTTCGCAACATAGCTTGGGTCAGGGGAACAGACTGGTAGTGATGGAGCTGGTGGGTTGGTGGGTTGGCTGAGCCGATAGATGGTGGAAACAAGCAAAATTAAACACATTCACTCTCTACAGAGCACACACGCATGCAATAACTGTACTTTCTGTGTTTATAGCAACTGTATCCATGTGTTTCTCTATTTCTGTCCATTGCATATACACGTATGCTCGGTTTTACATACTTGTCAGGGTTGTAGACACTGAGCTCCTCAAGAAACAGGCTCTCGTTGAGGAAGCCGTTGTTCATCTTGGCCAAGAATTTGAGGATGATGCCTTTCTCAGACCCCAGAAATACTACTGTGTGGTTTTTATACGGCCCTGCCTCATTGTCCACCACAATGCGCGTCAGACGATACCTGAAAAAGGAGCAGCAGGTAAAAATAACCAATCAGTCAATTAATTAGTCTGTTAGCCTGCAAGCAGAGGAAAATGTTTGCTCACTAGAAAAGCAACACCAACAGCAGGGACCTAATGCAACTGTTTTCAACTTTTTCTTCCACATCTGGGCCACTGGAAAAAGTTAGCCAAAGAACAAAATAGAATAAAAAAAACAGGAGGATGTCATTTTCCAGATAATAATTACCTAATCAGCCAATCAATTAACGTACCTTCCACCACGCATGTCAGAGGTCTAAAATAGACTAAAGAACAGCAGGGGGCGCGCATTAATCTCACTAACTGATTGTCATTTGATTACAAGCTCACAATCAGATTGCCATAGGGCCTGTCAGGTGGTTCCTCAAGTAAAAACACTGCAAAGAAGTTGCTCAAGCAAAAGATAACAAGCTCTACTTTCAATTTCTAATTGACAGCTGCTGATCGCACAGTTTGGCTTAGCACCAGTTGGATGTGCATAAAACTCAGAAGCATACCAAACACTTTAAGGTTGGAAAATTAGACACCTGCCAGTCAGTGAGATCTGGACCGGCGCCCTGTTATCCTTGTGGGTGAACGGGTTTTAGAAATACCTCCTGAGGCTGCTTACTCTTACCGACTGATGCAAATATCTAACTAAGATACTGTTTAAGTAATCACAAAGGCATGCTGCCTATGTGAACACCAATAATCACCAATTATTTTTAATTGAAGTATATGTGATCTAAAGATGAGAGTGTATTCAGAAATCTTGGAAGTTTGTTTTGTCCTCGTTAATGTTTACTAGATACTGTCTAGGTGAAAAAGTTTGTCATCAGATCATATTTATTTGGGGGTAATGAGACTAAACTTAACCCTACTCGAGTACAGTTTTACACCATGAGCCCATTAAAAAAATAATAAACAAAGCCACATCCTCTTATCCCATTCACTGTTTTTGTTTTCTTTATACAGTATATCCTTTGAAATGCTCTGTGCCTCCAGCTTTATCTAGTCAACATTACTACCGGTCTGAAGATTTAATTTGATTTTGATCTATTCATTCATAACAGATGCTCCAATAACCATTTCAATTAGGCTGATCCCAGTTAAATAATACAATCTCAAAGAATAAGACGTTCACTGTCTTTCCTACTCATGATAATAAAAATCACAAGAAGGGGATTCTTCACTGTCTCACCCGTCTTGGTGATTCATTGTGCCCAGACAGCTGAGGTCTGTGCCACTGCACAGCAAGTCTCAAGCGGTCTCAAGATGGAAAAGATTTTTCAAATTTGAACTTCTTTCTGTGTATTGAGGTGTCCCCTCTGGGGTGTAACAAGGATCAAATCCTATTACCGATTTCATTTCCAATTGACTTCAGCTGAAGAACAGTATTCCACATTGAAACCCTGACAGATATCATAAGAAGCCTCACTCCTCTTCCACCGCATATGCTTTCATGCTGCTTTTTGGGCCTACATAATACTTTCAAGAACCGCCTCTGACTTCCCTACAAGCTCGCTGTGCTCGCTGTGATGACATTTCAAATCAAATCAAATCGTCTGATTGCTGATTATGTAAAGATAAAGAAAAAAAAGCGTGTCACTCATAATGTATTCTTGTGATAAAGCACACTAATGAACACAGAGTTGTAGGGATAACCTTGATGAAAGCTGTTCATATTCTGACTAAGCCACTGCAGTATGTAGGTCAGACCTCGGCAAAGGAGCAGCAAGATGTGATATGATGCAAATAACTTGTAAAACGTATGAAGAATTCTTTATGTAGCTATCTTTAAAGTGATACTACCACCACTGAGGCCTGTCAAGGATCTGGCAAGCCCAACTTTAAATCTTGAGCAGCTGTAATCCATATCCAAGTCCAAATGAAAAACTAGATCTTTTACTTTTTACCAAATGCTCTGTCAGCTACTTTTGCCCTGCCGATGGGATGGCGGTGTGCTGTCGCATTCCCCCCAGAGGCTGAAATGTCTGTGTGTAGTGCAAGTAAAAGCCAGACAGACCTTTATGATCAAACGGCATCAGCCACAGTGCACTGGCTTTTGAGAAATGGGCTCAACTACAGAAACTCAAAGGAAAAGTCACCACTGAACAAAAAAAAAAAAATCTGGTTTCTTTTGTTTTTTCCCTGTGAAATCTCCCAAGAGGATTTTAAACAACTGACAAAGAGCTGAACTCATTGTTCTCGTGTAAATGACACGTTTCAGCATGAAGATAAGCATCACTAAGGATTCAAACTGTTTGCGTTGTCTTCATGACATCACCACGCTGTCACTCAGAGAGAAAGCTAGTATAGATAGGTGTTTCCTCTACTACAATGAAAATAGGTCAGTGGCTGGAGTACCTTCAGGCTTTCTTTTAATGAGCCTGATTCTCACAGCAGCACTTCATGTAATTATTGTCCTGGGCTGAAGAGGCTTGTAGCCTTGATGATGATGATGGCCTCTGGAGTGTGCGATACTTACCGAACCATGGTCTTGAGAAACCAGGGCCTGTTAGCAATGGAGGGTACGGCCTCGTCCATCAGAGGATGCATCTTGATGAAGTTGAGTGTGTCATCGGGGAACTCATTGGATACCTTATACCTCTCCATCGGTGGAGTACCAGCACAGTTGCCAGGCCTACAAATGGAGTGGCGGAAGAGCAAGGTAATGAATAGGAGCGATAATGGCAGAGGGAAAAAAATAGTGAATAGAATATGGAAAAAAGCACAAATGAAAAACCACCACTTTGACCGCAGTAGGAATGAGCCATTTTTCATGGTAAGAGCTTCAACGGAGGAAAGAAAGTTCTACTTTCTTAAAATCAATGAAAGTGCTGCTTTAAATGACTAAACTCTCATTCCAAGAGGCTTTTGGTCACATAGGAGGGCGCAAGATGTCTCCTTTTCTGTGGCTTCAGGCTAAAGCACTGAAGCATTGTATCTATCTGATCCTTTTACGGGGAGTTGGTGAGCTTCTTGTAAAAGAGAAGCTTCTTTTGATAGCATATCCCCTTTGCAGCCATCTCACCTCTGAGAGCCTTTAAAACCCTTTACTGCTTGGTCTTTGATACCCTGCCATAGCATATAATCCACAACAGATCCCAGAAATATTAGCCATCTGGCCACTAAATGTGTGACATGAAAAGACCAAACCCTATAGTCTGTTATAAAAATATACAAACCTTACTATGTATATATGCACATGTTATTTTTAATTTATTTAATTAGAATTTTATTGACAGAATGATGCAGTGAAACCTTTGCTGATTTGTATGAAATAGAAATTCATTCGTGCTAATGAAATCCCCACGTTTACATGCAAAAACTTCACTGTATGGCATTCTGGTGCAAAACAAAAATTTGATTAGACAAGTTATCTCCATTATATGGCAGCTGTGTGCATCTAAAGCCATTAGACACGCATGTGAATTTACAACAAATTACCTTGTGGGCTGAACATGATTAGCAGAATTTTCTGTATTATATGGCGGCTGTGTGCATCTGAAGTCGTTTATAGCAAATTATCTCGGGTGCGCAAGATAATAACTTGAACACACCAGATATAAACATCAACTTACAGGACTTTAGGGAACACCATAGAAAACATGTCAGCTGATTCTAATGTTAAGCTATTCTCACAAGTATTACTGCTTCACTGTAAAAGAAGAGAATAATAGTTTGTGCTAGAATTCTAACATTTCTGTTACTGCATTTACGTCCGGGCGCATATGGGCAGCAGAACGAAAGCAGAAATCTCTTAAATACGAAAATCTGTAAATGATTCAGTATGAGTGTCTAACACATGGAGTAACAGTCTGCTGCGGAGCCAGACCTAGGTGGCTTTGTTACAACTCTCCGTCTGTTTGCTCAGTGATAAAAGGTCTGAAAGAACCAAGGGATGGAAATGAAATCAATCACATCAGTTACTACAAAAACAATGGTGGCTGTACCTGCTCTTTGAAGCGTCTGACCTTGTTGAACATAAACAAGTAATTACATGCTAATTGAGGTAAGTGCGTGAACTCACACAGATACGCACATTCACACAATGCATGGAGACTAATGCACAAAATACAGTACGGGCTCTCTGATGGTGAGGAACTGTGTCCTCAGCCATATGGGACACACACACACACACACACACACACACACACACACACACATTTATCACGGCCCAGATCTTTGTTGCAAATCTCTCTCTCTCTCTTTTCTGGAGGAAAGGACAGCATCCTGTTAGTGCACTAATTAGTTTGCAATAGATGGGAGATTGATCAGGTTGGTACATTTGTGGAATTAGCCAGCCATCTGTAAAATGATGTCATGCTTCGTTTATTGAAGCTAAATTAGCTGCGTGTGAGGCGTGGGTGGCAGCGGTAAGGTGAGGTAATGGGATATGAGTGCAACTGTGAAAAAAGGTGGTCTCTACATGAGTAGGTGCGTGCTGCGTGTGACACAATTTGACACATGAGCGTTTTCTGACGAAATTAGCGATGCACTAAATATGAGGCAACATGAGTTAAGAATAAGTGATTATTATCCCATTGTGGTATAACAAGTGTTAGGAATTGACTGCATAGTTACATATCTTGTCTGTGCGTGCACGTGTGAGACAGCCAGGAATGAGGAGAAACACAGGAAGAAAAACACTCTGTGACTGGTGTGTGTGCTGCCTTAAATCCTGTGCGTGCCTGCGTGTATGCAAGTGTGCTCGCTGGTTAATTAACTGCTGCTGTACCTTGGCTTGGGAACCTTCTCTTCAGGAAAAGGTGTCCAGGTGGAGTCTGGTGATTTCTGTTCTTTGAAACGCCCTGTGAACGTGTTGGCCACCTCCGCCATGTCATAGGCACACACTGCCGAACCTGGAATACTGCGACGGCACACACAAGCACACACAACTAAATAAACAATCCTCTTGACTGAGCATATCAAAGAAACACCTTGCTATCACCAGGAGACAGAAAAATGGATTTACAATCCCTTCTCAGAAGGGTTAAATCCCTTGAGGATGGCTTATTTTAGCTGTTGCCTGTTTACACTGGGTGATACAGTCAAGTTTTGAGTGTTGTGAAGGTTCTGCCAGATTAAAAAAAAAAAAAAGAGGTGCGTTGTTTATCCTCACTTCCCTTAGGTATACAAGAAGACACTTTACACTTTCCTCTATTTTTTAACATAATTTGATCAATTTTTTTCATTAATAAAAGCATTTATTTCTTTTGTTCTCTACTGATCACCATGTCAGAGCTTTCGTGCATTCACTTATGTGTTATTGAATGTAGTGATTTACGGGTTCACACATTCCCGTACAGTAACCTCTAACACTGACTTTCCCCGAAAGCCTCCAGGCATCAAAGTTCATCACCAGTCCACGCTTGGGGCCAAATATGGGCAACAGATTATCTTATTATCACTTTTCATTTTAAGGGGAAAAATACCCATCTTATGATTGCAGTGGAGCCACTGATTTCTTTGTGTCTGTGTGAAATCAATGCATAGCAGATTACTGAGTCACTTTTCTATTTTTTATGCTTTTTTTGTGTCCAGAAATAAAAACTAAGGGCTGTTTACAGAAAGAAACCTCTCTTTCTCTCTCAGCTTGCTGGATTTCCATGCTGTTACATCATGGGTTAAACTCATCATGTAGACATTTGGAAGACAGCAGACACAAGGGTAGCATTATTGAGAGCAAGGTCAGAAAGCTGTTAATTCTTGGCTTAGCTACTAAATTACAGTAATTACCCTCTGCATTGAATATGTACAAAAAGTTAGACAGTCGTATGTCTGTTTATATCGGGCTGCTAACGAGACAGAATTAGCTGGCCGGTTAGCAAAAGTCTGGGCCGTGAAGCAACTCAGCAAGACAATCGAATGACACAAAACCCTGAGTGCTGCCTACTGTCTGAATGTGCTCCCTTCACCCCCTATGAAATGGAAAATTAATGCTAGGATCAAAACTCCCGCTTATAGAAATTTTCAGAGGCACTGCTTCATTGGGTTTTAATGTCCATTAACCATGCTCAATTGCGTTGTCACAAGCAATTGTCTTATCTGCTAAAAAGCAGCCATAAAATGGAAAATTACAATATGTGTGAGCTATCAGCCAAGCTGTATGGCTTTGTGGTAATTTTCAATTTAGATAAAAACTCCCACTGACTGCGAACATGAAAGCCGTGCAGAATATGAATTATAAGAGGGAAAATAAGATTAAGCACCTGCATGTCAAAAGGGCAACAACACTGTTTTGACAGAAGATGTGAATGTTGACCCACTGGGTTTAGAAATTACACGCCGCCAAGAGGCACGGCAGGGACACACGCTACCAACGTTAACAAAGGTCAGACTGTCAAAGTGTTGATGAATTTCAAAATGTCTTTCAAACTGAGAAAGATAATCGGTTTAATAAAGGGAAAGTTCATGTGCTGGTGCATGTGAATTTATCTGAGATGCTGGGAAACGCTGGAAAAAATACCCTCAGCAAAACCAGTTTATTGCTCACTTTTCACTGCTTGTTTACTTTTACCTTCTGTCGTCATTACCTGTTGTAAGGCGTGGAGAAAGTTGCCATCACTACATCCCTCCCATTGATGTGAATGACATCGGTCACAGCCTGCAGGATGTTGAAGTAGAAATGGGAGTCGCCAGGGATGGAGCAGTTCAGGCGAGACTTTAAAAACGAGGTCCACTGCTTCTCCAGAACACGCGGCGATCCGCCTCGGTCGTTCTTACAAACCCTCGCCACCCGTGGAAACACCACCTGAAGAAGTCAAACGTGGGTTATATTTAAGAAGCTTAAGATTTCACCTTGAGATTTCTACAGTCACACATTTCACATCGATAATCTTATTGCTATAAGGCCTTTTTGAATGGGAGAAATTGTAGGTACACCACAATGTGTTAATCTAGGGTTTCGTCACGTTATAGCAAATTAAAGACAGAAGAAAAGTGGTGCATTTGATATGCTGTTAAACAGTCAGCACCTGGCAACAGAAAGTTTAAAGTATACGGCTTCAAATAGGCCCGAGCTCTGTAATTACAACTCTGTCGTAAGTTCACGTAGCCAGAATTGTAATTAGTTGTTGTGACACTATACTTAACAGCTATAAATCTTGCCCTGAACTGAAATTGATGGTGTGAATGGGAACAACCATGCATTTAAAACAGATCCCTACTCACACACCCACAGACAACCACACACACACCCTCACTCTTGCAAACACACCACGACCCTCCGCTTTCCCATTGAACCATGCACAAATATGAATTAAGCAATGCAGCAATTCCAGCTAAGACTCTAGAACCTGCACAGGCCCGTTCAGTGTGAAATTTTAGATTACTGAGATTACACAGTGTATCAGTGGGTCACATTTCTGCACTCGCTAATCTGTGAGCGACTTGGACGCAACTCAATACACGCATATACATAAATGGTCCAAATATACACATCGCTTCGCCAAACAAACGCCTTAGTGGAGGCTTTTTAATTCACTTGTGCACTGAAAGGTTTATCCTTTTGTATTTTCTAGATAACAATGTAACAACCCGACATTAAACCTAAAGCAAACAACTTGCCACAGCGGATTTATCAGTTTGCCATAAAGCACAGACGACTGTTTACATTGTCAGGGTAGGCCAGTCTTTTTCGTAATAATAAAGAGATATCAATTCACTAAATGTTAAATTGCTCTCTGCGCCATCAGTTCTACCACCACATACATAATTATACTGACACTGCTTTCAAAACACCCGGGAGATTGAGAGGCCTGATCTGTATTCATGCTCTGCAGTAACACATGGCTGTCACTTCTGGCAGTGAATCCATTATTTCTATGTTACCTCCGCTCTGTTCTCATCTCGTCCCCTCGGTCTTTCTCACTCTCTCTTATGTGTTTTCTTTCATTTATTCTGCACAATATAAAAAGAATGATTCATTTGCATAACGTATTTTCTTCTACCCGGTGTCCAATTAAACTTTTGCAGGACAGGGCCCAAACCTGGAATGAAGAGATTAATAGAAACGTTTCTGTCCCTATGGTGTAATACCTGAGAAAAGCTTGGGTTTTTTTCCCGTCTTCTTCTGATACTTTGTCTCACTTCTAAGAGACACTTGGGCGGTTTTTCTCATGGGAAACACTGAGAGGGTAGGCCAAATGGGAGCAATGCAGGATGGATGCGGACGTGCAATTCAAGTAATATATTTAGACTTCAAAATGGGATCTCAAGACATCCATATATTTTCTTTTTGAACCTATTTTAGGTGCCGTTTCCTGCCTAGTGTTTATCTGTTGCTGGAAAAGGGTTTGTCCACTTTACTGCTCCTAAAAGCCTCCTTCCCGTTATGCGTTACCCATATCCTGTTAGTTTCCTCGGGCGCTTCCTGATTCTCCCTGTAAATAGGAAGTCACCTCTGATTAGAGTTTAAAACAATAGTGTATGTGCTTACCTTTCCCATTGTATTGTACTCCATAGCAATTTCCCTAAAGAAGAAATAAATGAAGTCTCCATAATTGACTGCCTGGACGAAGTAGGGCTCTGCGAAGGGAAAAAGAAAAACTATTATGAGTCAAAGAAGCATTTTTGCTGTGACAAAACAGTTCTGACACCATATTTCACAGTAAACCGCCAGAATATCTGTCATATTATGCAGAAAGGTAGCGACTGCGAGCCTTGAGAGCCTCAAACTATCATCCATCATATTAGCAAAACAATTCACATGCGAGAAAAGGCGGATTTCTCTATTGAGTTTTGACAGACTGGACTTGTGCTTGTTTCTCCCCAGGGCAGAGTAATTTCAACACTACTTGTGCAGGCTGGCAACATGACTGCATCAAACAGAGCATGTAGCATAAATGCTCCAGCTCTTCATACCGTCATTCATACACAGAGGGACAAACACATGTTTGCACATGAATCATAAAATACAAACACGTGGTCAAGCATGCATGTCCGAACCTTAGGTTTTTTTTCTAACTTGTCAATCAGCCTGGCACTTTCCGACCACAGGGACTGTGTTTGTGTCCCCCACTCACCTTTCAGCCATTTGGAGTCATGTTTGACAGTGCGCAGAGTCGGGCTGTCTCCAAGGCTACGATAGATGACCGCATCGATCGCTAGAAAGTCTGTAACGGTGGCCGAGTACAGCTTGCCATCTGGTGAGCGAACACAGAGGGAGAAAGAGCAATAAGGAGGAAAGATGTAGACGAAGAGGGAGGAGGATGGACAAAAAGCGAAAGACACAGAGAGACATAAAGGAAAAGAAAAAAAGGTGAAGAGAGTAAAGTTAATCAAGACAGAAACATTTGTAATTGGCCAATCTTGCAAACACTCTCCAAAAGCACAAACACTGTAGCCCTGCACTCGCATACAGTCTTCGAGCACCACAGAAAGCCAAAGTCGCACGCTTACATGCACATACATACACACACATTCTTCACAAACACAATCCACCGCTAGCATGACCTCAGCCTGCCTCAGCTATAACCACAGTGGAAACTCAAACTACATAATTGAAAGGATAGCAGTCAGAGGAACCCTGTTGATTACTCAGTGCTTCCAGCTTCTTCCAAGCAGCTCTGCTACACATTAACTGGTCAAGCTAGGCATTTACTCTTGTCCTCTACTTTAAACCGGCAGGGACAGATCATCAATACTGCCATAAATCGCTTCACAGCAAATGTGTATAGGGACTGGATGTCTTTAGCAGCCCGTGGGTTCATTGCACCAGAAGAATCTCACCACGCCGACGGAAAGATGACTCATTCTGGTCACATCCATGTGTGACTTATGTTAATCTTGAGCATTTTGAATGGAAGTGAATGAGAGACAAAGAGAATCACAGAAAATAGAAGGCGTAGACAGATGAATCTGTTACCACAGTACTATTAAAGTGTTTCCAAAAGGCTCCAATAAGAAGAGCAATGTAGCGCCAAATCGAATGACTTGCTCTAGTGCATGTAACATAGATTGGCTTTCTTTTTTGACATGTCAGAGTATTGCCATTAGAGTAAACCGCAGGGTATTAAGAAGAATATTAAATACAACCGCAACTAATCCCTCACTCAAATACACTCAACTTTCCCATCTAGCTCAAACTGTTCCCAGTGTTAAGTAACTGCAGATAGGAGAAAATTGGGATTAATGTTTTTGCCTCATGGCATTGAATGAAGAGTAGAAATATCACATAAACTATTTTAACCTTATGGAAATTTGGGTTTCTTTCATTTTAACCCAAAGGACAGTGACTGAAGTTTAAAAATCACAGTGATGTTAAATGCATTACAGATCGCTTTCAGTTTAGCATGCGCAGAAATGTTTAATCTTACCAGCAAAGAGGGCAACGTTGGCGTGCTTGGCATCATACGGACAGCGCGCCATTCCACTGATCTCCTCTCCCTGAGCCTCCAAGGTGTCAATCTAAGGTCAGGAATGAGATGAAAGGTCAAGAGGGGGTCAAAGCAAAGTGGTGTGCGGTGTCAAACAAAACAATGTACTTGAAAAAAAACTTAGGAAGTCTTGGTTCCCAGTTGGAGGTAAAACTCTAGCAGAGGAAATGTGTCAAAATGTCAAGACAATCAAAAACTATAGGGAGCACTTAAAAAGTGTTGAAGTGTGAGTCATAATAAAATAGCCCTCAAAAAGCAGCCCGAGAGTGTATCAATCTAACTAATATCACTTGTATGCCATTCTGGTGTCCTGCTGAGGGCTGCCAAAGCAACTGGGAAAATCTCAAAACTGTCATGGAGGGTGGAAAAAAAGACATTTCCGCAGCAACACGTTTCACAGTAGTGGTTTGCTTCCCCCGTCATCCTTTATCCTTCAGCTGTACTCATTTTAAAGAAGCGTTATAATGACCCTCAAGACCGATCTTCAGCCCATTTACAGCACCGCTTTCCCCTGTCCTGATTTCTAAAGCTTGCGCTTTTGTTCTGAAGAGAGGAAAAATAAATTAGCACACAGCCCTGAGCTGGGAATGTGAGAATTTTTCACAAAACCAGAGTACGGCTGCCGTTTTTTAAGTCGTATTTTGCAGCACAAACTTTTTCATGTGCTAAGAGCTCTTCCTTGGGCAATGCTTACCTCCTGATTTTGTATATTTCATAAGACATACTAATTTTAATTCTGCCCCTAGACAATCTGAAAGTTGTCTTTTCTCAGCATTGTGAGTTAAGTAATTCAATTTTGTTATTCAGTCACTCAGCAGTCTCGTTTCTTAGAACTATTTTGAGCCATTGTTCATTGTTTAAAAAGTGCTAGTTTGGGCCTCCTTAGCGCGTTGATCACTGTGAACTGGAGTCCAGTCCAGTTTGGTTACAGTGCAATTGGCAGAGCATGGCAGAAAATCAGATGTGGGTGAGAGGTCACTATCATCCCACCGTGGGTAGGCTTGTCTTCCCCAGCATGCCTCAGGACACTCTCTATGGCTTAAGCTCAGAGAAACACACACATGCACACAGAGGACAGGCTGCGCTGCGCTGACCAGAAGCTGAGGTCAAAGAAGATTACAATACACACACTTACCCAACAGTTCACAAATACATAGTCATTTTTCTTCTCTATCGCTGCTTCTATCTATCCCATACTCTTCTTCCTTGCTTCCCTTGCTCTCGACAAAGAGGTCCGTAGCTTGCCAAGGCTGCAAACTGCTTACGCCGCCCTTTCTGGTTTCTAAACAGGTCATTTTGTTTTCTATTCCTGTCTCGGCGGAAACGGTTATCATCTGCCCACTAAAAAGGTCACACACACACACACACACTCCGGCGCAACGCTAAAAAAGCTTGCCAGAGAAATTGTTGAGGCTGATTTGGCAGAGAATATTACAAGTGACCTTTTACAACAAACACAGAGCCACCAGCGGCAGTGTATTTCTCGATTTCTCATTCCTTCTGTTTCTCCAGAAATTGTGGAAAGACAATATATGGAAGCAAGCTGGACATATATTGTTATTAGATTGGGGGGAGGGGGCTGTAATTATAGATTAGACTGAGTTAACCATAAGAGACGTGAGTAGCTGAAGGTCATGTGTGTCTACTGAATCACAGCGTCTGTGTGTACAGAGTGACATGGGAACTTAGTTAAGCTTGAAACGTCAGCAGCTTCTGTGTCAGCTACCTAACACAAACGCTCCCTCCTTCTCTGACACATCACAAATGCACACTCACATACTCTCATACCAAAGGAGCAACCCCCAGCACTCCATCTCCTCCGCTGGATTTCACCAAGGTAGTGACCTTTGTCTACTGGGTTTGGCCGGCTGTCATTAATCTATTCCTGCCGTTTGAACAGGGGAAGACACTCCCAACCCAGTCGCAGATAGCGCATGGCTTCAGTCTCCTGTCAAGTTTGCATGTGAAGAGAAACAACAGCCGACTTCCATGCCGTTGTCTAAAGCAATAACCAGTGGGGTTTTTTTGAAAGGGCAAAAGAAATCTATAAAGCAGCCACACTAAACCACAATGTTTTTTTAAACGCTACCATGAAGAAATTTGATGTCTAAGCGGCAAGATGGATTCTTATTCCTTTACCTTGTTTACCCGGAAAATGTTATTATACTGTCAACTCCACTTGCTGCAAAAAAGAAAGAAGTGCTTCAACTTAGTGGGAGCACAATTCAAAGTAATTTGAACAGTGGCGCTGTCACACTTTGTCAGGCCTGCCTTAAAAGCGCACTGATCTATAGGGATCTACTGTAGCTTAGCAGAAGAATGTACAGCAACCTTGGCTGGGAGCACAGTGCATCTAGATGAATTAATTACTACAACAGCGCATTGGTGTTTTCCATAGGCTATATGCTAATTAATTAGACAAATACAATGTAGATCCAAAACATGCCCATCAGGAGTGTTTTAATTGGTTCAGCATCAGCACCAGTATTCGGGGGGTGAGGGACATGTTCTGATTCCATGTCTCTGTTGTTTTTATGAGGACGCTTTTATGGGCTTTATTTATCATTGCTGAGGGATTTGTGAAATCTTACTGAGGACAAACATGGGGTAAACTGAACCGGCGTCCCACTTATGAAGTGTTTGCTCGGAACAGCTTCCTTGAAATATCCCAGACTTGTTTATTTAATAGAATAAGCACAGTAAAGGGCATATTTACTGAGACATATCCATTTGCAAAACTGCGCTTCCAAAATAATGCATGACTTAGGCACCTCATGAAAGGCCAGCCACTGTCAGACTATACTGGCACTGGCATACTGATACATTTTTACATGGTGACCTAAAGTCAGTAGTAGCACGCTTTTAGACCCAGAAAATTTATTTGTATGCCATCCATACACCTGCAACAACCTTCCACATCTATAAAGGTCAAGTGTACAAGTTCACACCTGGACCAGGAGCAGTTGTATAAACCAAACAAGGACATATCTCCTGGGGAGATTAATAGTCATGGCCCATTTCTCTTCAACCTGTTTCTGAGCAGTGGGAGGGTGAAAACTTTCCCCAACCACCTTTTACACCAGAGCAGGAAATTTAAGGAATTTAAGCAGCTGCTGAAAGAGATACGTGTTTAGTTTGTTTTATGGGGGAAATAAAAAAAAAATATATATATATAAACTAAAATTACTGATCTTTTTGAATACACTTTGCTGAAGAATCCCTACACAAATATAACAATTGCTTTTGTTAATTATGTGTGGTTACTATTGAAGAGTTATTCATTAATTAATGAATGCTTTTGCAGTGTATTAAATTTGTATTGTCTTTTATTACGTGTCAGTCAGACAGCCTCTGGAAAAGCTGCAGCAAAAAATGGCATGCATGGAAGCATTTTCACCTCGTCGTTTCAAATGCAAAGAAGAAGAGATGAAATTTCCCAGTACACCTCAGTTAGCCAGTATCAGGTCTAAGACGCATCACCTGGGAGTCACTGCCTCCAAGACTCCCCACTGATTTCCCCTGCTTCACCCGGCAACAGGCGATGAAACTGACTCCAGTCATATATCAGCCCAGCTGGACGGAGTGTTTATTATTACAACACAGCAAGGGAGTGACAGAGGGAGAAAGCAACAGAGGGAAAGATGGCGGAGTGGTGGGAGAAGTGGAGGGGGGGGATTAAGGCTGGCGGGAGAAGAGGAGAGGTAGGAGGGAGGATGAATAGAAGAAAAAAGGGAGTTGGGTGCTGTGTGGTGCTAAGGGAGAGGGCTGTGCCATGCTGCCGAGGTGTCTGCCTGTGTTTTTTCTATATGAATGCATCTGTGACAGTGCATGTTTTTTTTTTTAATGTTGACACCACCAATTGAAGAAGCAGCTAATAAAGAGAGAAAATTGGTAGGTTTGTTTAAAAAAACATAAATGTCAGAAACTCAAAGTCAGGTAAAATCAGAGGTAACCAGGCAGGGGGTTGATGGAAAAAACAACACAAAAACCAACATGAGGTGTTGCTGGTTTGGGCGGTTGCCCTCCCTGCCCCCTCTGTCTCCCTCCTCTGTCTTCTGCCACCTTTTCTCCCCTTCCATGCCTCCCTTTCCCTCCCGCTTGCCCTCGCAGCGCTGTTGATTAATGTGGGATGAGGCTGGCCCCGAAACAGAAGCTCTTTTCAGTGCTGTCACACTGGGGAGATGGAGAGGCAAACTGTGGCCAAGGTGGATTTAACCACAAGCACATATACGCACACACAAACACACACAAATACACTTCTGACCAAGCGAAGTGGATGAGCCCAGCACGCCATCAAAGGTCTGGTATCTGCCCAGAGAGTTTGCCAGCCTGCCAGCAGTACAGTGTGTGTGTGTGTGTGTGTGTGTGTGTGTGTGTGTGTGTGTGTGTGTGTGTGTGTGTGTGTGTGTGTGTGTGTGAGTGAGAGAGAGAGAGAGAGATGCCTATTTTAAAATGTACACAGTTCACAGTCAGTGTTTGCATGGGTGCACATTTTCTTGTATATGTGTTTCGTGTGGATTTGTATCTTTGCGCCCATAATCAGTCATATTTCTTGCATTTTAAAAGGTGTCAAGACTTTCTTGTAATGATTTTGGTAATAACTCAGTTGTTTCCTGGCTAAAACAGCTATTTTATTCAACTAAACATGAGTGTTTTAGTAGGTGTGGAAGGGCAGTTGCAAACACATAAATTCACTTGGGTAAGGTAGGGCAGGGACTGAGCAAATACGAAACATGAATTTTAATGATCGGTGTTCTTTAAAGAACAATAGTTGCCTTTTTTATCATACCGTTATTGACTGAAGTTTGACTTTTAACATAAGTGATCAATAAAAAGCATCATTTTTATACCACAGGCTGTGTGTAAATGTGGAGTTCTTTTACCAAACCTCACACTGATGTACAACACTTCCCCTCCCTTCCCATTAACTTCAGCCGACTAGCAGCGACGTCAGTGCAGCAACAGCTAAAACACAAACCTTGAAACCATAACCGGAGGCGCTATAAAAGCTAACCATGCCTGATAAATGCAGAGACATAAATTCCACTTTCCCTATTGGAGGAGTCAGTGAATTGAAAGACGTCCACTTTGTGTGCTTAGCATGCTGAACCACAAAGGCAGTGGAGCGAAGAGGTCTTGCTTTTCTGGTAAGCAGATCTGCTGAACCAAAGCAGGGGCGTTTTCCCCACAGGCCACCTAGATAACATCTCTGTGTGCTTTGACCATCACAACACATCCTTATAAACCACAGAACAACACCCTTCAGGACAGGACTGCTACTAAGTCTCCCTGTCCTTTTGTCTCTATTACTGTCTGCATGTCTATCCGACTGTCCCACTGTCCCACATTCTTCCTTTTCTGTAAGGTGTCCTTCATACTGGGTCTGTCCGGACAGCAGTGCATAGTATTTGTACAGTATTACTATGATTAAACCTCTGATACTGATCTTTGGTTGGTTTCCAGAAGATTTGTCATAGAGTATGCTAAAAAAAAATTAGACAAATACCAATTAAAACTTTAATATTTTCCAATATTTTCAACTATTGCTTAGCAAACTTAGTAGGTCAGTCAAGCTGAACGAACTAAGACTATAATGGCAATTATGTTCACTTTTTCACACTGGAGCATCAGAAACATCAGATTTATGTCGACAGCAAATAAAAAAGGTTCAATTTGAACACAGCCCATCTGCTTTTAACGTTTGTTCATCTGCTTCCACGTATGCCAAACTTTAATCATCTCTCTGCATCTGCTTTTTTATTGGCATCTCTATTTTGGTGCACAAAGTCAATCTTAATGTGTACCTGTGCTCTCCTTAGTGACTCATAGGAAATAAAATGCACCATTTCTTTTCGTGGTTTTACTTTTCCTGAAGGAATCTTGATGCTATTCCATAAATTGAATATGGCCGGAAATGTGTTTTCAGGAAAAGGTTAAAACAGATCTGGCAATGTGCGAGCATGCATGAAAGCAGGTGAGATTGAGTAGTTTTCTCTGCTTCTGAACTGAGTTTGTCAAAGTACACCTGGAGGTAAAGGCACAGGAGGACGGCCTGCTGAGTTGTGAAAGTCATCCATCTATGTCCGTGGCTCCATAGCCCACCCCCTCTAAACTCTCACATGGCTGGGGTCAAAAATCCTATAAGTGTGTGTTATGTGCGTGTGTGTGTGAAAGAGCAAAATGATAGATGTGAAAAATGTCACTGAGATAAAACAAAAGTGGGCAAGAGCACAAAATAGTCATTCGTGTGTGTGTGTGTGTGCGCGTGTTTTCCTACCTTGTAGGTCCGACAGGAGGGGTTGAAAGCATTTGTTCCACAAACAAATAAGGTGTCTTCATTTTGCTGCAGAAGGACTTTGATGAAATTGTGACACTCATCCTTCGGGGAGAGCAGGGCAGGAAAAAAAGAAAGAGAAAAAGAAGAAAGGAAGTCCATGGTGACATCTGTATCTGTAGCCACATGTGGGCTGTTATTTTTTTGCTTTTCTGTCTTTTGAAGTGCAGCATGTGGCACGCGGTGAGCAGGGAGAGGCATATGTAACAAACACAGTATCGTGACATGCATTTGATCACGGCACATAAAGGCAAATCCGCAGGAGATTTTAATGTGCCATTTAACGTCCTCTCAAACAATAATGAAAGTGTTATTAAGTTCAGGAAAAAAATAAAGTTATACAACCACGAGATATGAAGATTCCCACTGATATGCTCTATAAATTCTGACAGCAGAAGGTTATATGAACTGCAAGAAGTGTGTTATTGCACCTTCAGGATCTTGTGTCTTTAAAATGTGTGTTAAGAGTGTCTGTGTGTGTGAGGGAGAGAGAGAGAGCAAGACAATGAAACAGAGACTGTGCGCAATTACATCAGTTACAGGTTGTCTGCCATGCAGTGTGTGACTGACAAAAAAAATTGGAAAAACTCGAGTGACGTTTGCTCTACAAATGATGTTGTAGTGTGTGTTTCCTTACCTTATGCTTCCCTTTCATTCTGCAAGTGTCCACATCTCCCTGTCTGGACTTCCATGTCATTTTCTGTAGAAAAAGATGGAAGTTTAACTGAAGCTAAAGAGAAAAATAGCGAGTCACAAAGAAAGCAGGCTAAACAGTGAGGTGGGAGGAGGAAAAAACAGACAGCACTATGGAGCTCAATAACCCATCTATATTAAGATCAATAATCATCATTTGAGATTCTACATCATTGATTTCTCTCATGAGGCACCTGCTCTGAGGCAAACTTTATTCTAAGTTTGTTTGGAGATCATTTTACCTCCTTGAACATCGAATTTTCTGCCAGAGGGAAGGAAATACAATACTGACCCCGGATCAGAACAGACTGTCCAAGGACAGATCCGTGGACAAATCTGTGGATTAATAGGCTTGCCATCCTTGCGTGTGCACATACACACACACACGCACTGCCTTGACCTGTGGATCAGCCCTCTTTTACTTGTCACTGGACTACAAACAGACATACAGGTAATTATACTTAAGTTATAGCCATGCACACAAATGTACACACACATACACACCACGTGTGTCCCTGGCTTGTGTCACCTGAGGGTCAGCTCCCAGCCGCAGGTTCAGACCACTATGTACCTGCCGCTGTTGTACAACATGTTTGGAGCTCAGCCACTGATTAAAGACCCTCAGTCATCAATCAATCTGCGCGTCTCCCACCAGCCTTTCATCTGCAGCCTGCTCTCATTAAGACCCACTTGCCAGGCTCTGACATTGAAGTGGATGAGGTGGAGGGATTGCTGGTTGTTGCATACACGAGAATGGCCTTGTCTGAATTCTGTTTGCATGCATTATGTTTAGGGCATGCGATGCCAGCAAAGAGTGGTTGAAATGGAATAAAGAGTGGGTTATTACAGTCGAGGCCCTATGTAAATATGAGGCCCCTTTTTGGAATAATTTGAAACTATACAATGGGATCTTCTTCACCTCTGCATCCATATTGTCTTTCTTCTGCTACTCATCTAACCTTTGCTTTCGCTCTCCATTTCCTGCTCCTCCCCCTTCTCCTTCCTCCCTCTCGCTCTTCTTCCGCTGTCCCCTCAGCTTCCGTTACGCACCCATCAGACCTCTGGCTGTCCCACTGATGAGCGTGGATGACGCAAGCTAGCTGATTGATTAAATAATCTTCTTAACAGGGTCACCATTGCGAACGCGCCAGGTCCAATCGGTGAGCGGGTGAGTAAGACTGCTGGCAGGCACACAAATGCACCCACATGCACATACGTACACACTGTTGCAGTCAGAGTGAGGTTACGCTGTCAATCACGCAGAGAACAACACATCCTCAAAGAGGCAGACGTCTCACTCACCTTACTGAAAAATATCTCTTCACTGTTGGCAGTGTCTGTGTCCACTGTGTATATATGATCCCTGCAAGTGATTGAGGGAAAGCGAGTGAGGAAGGGAGAAAGAGATTGGGAGAAAGAAGAGGGAGAGATGAGAAGAGGTCAGACAGCAGCAGACAGTCAAAATTCAACAAACAATAAACCCATTTCTTTTCTTCCCTCTCTGTTTTCCCCCTGCAGGCAGCAAACAGCGTCAGAAAATGGGGCTTTGTATAAACTTTGTTCAAACTTCAAAAAATGACAATAAACAAAAGGAGGCCAGATCTATTTGCTCTGTCAGACAGAAACAGTCAACAAAGGTTCGGAGCGCCGTGGCGCAGGCCTGGGGACAAAAGCCTCTTTGTCCCAGAGAAAGGTCTTGGTGGGGGGTGAGGGAGGAGGGAAGGCTTGAGACGGGAGGTGCCAAGTCACTCAGAGCTGTTCAGGTCAATTAAGCCTAGTGTTTGAGCCACAGGAAATCTATACTAACACTCATTATAGCTCAGACAAGAAGACTTATGTGTGTTGGCCTGGAAATATACAAGCTTCTCCTGCGTTACACAGTCCAGGCATAAAGGCCCCAGCAGGGCATATGGAAGACATAAAAATCACAAGGGTTAACTACATCTCAGACAGACAGACAAGGCTAGTTGACCAGCCATGCCGCTACACCTTCTTACCGTGGAGAATTGGGGTGCGGACATGGAGAGGGAGGATACAATGGTGTAGAGGTGGGAGGTAGAAGGTGTAGAGGTGGCATGAACGGAAGAGTCAGAAAGAAAAGCTTTCTTTTGAGGAGAGAACCAAAGGTGACCGTGCCAAACGATGTAACCGCTTTAATTTGTTGAAGATTAGCTGTTGAACGTGTTTTTAATCAAAGTGTGTAACAGTGGCATCATCTGACTCACGGCTTAATTATATTCCAGCTCCCCAACCTGCGCTTAGCCAGCCTGCCTGCCTTGCTCTCTCATTAACTAAATCTAATAAAGTCTTTGGAGGAACAGGCATCTTGAAATGAATCCACTTATATCGCTTTCCTGGGGGCCACCTCAGTCTCATTGAGGATAAAACCCAGTCTACTGTACATTATCAGCCACAATTCTTAAATTGAATAATTAATCTTTAAGAGTGGTTGAAATTAGGAAAACATTTCAGCTTTCATCACATTTCCAGAGAGGCCGGGGGCTAAATACCTGTTTTTTCTGTCGGTTTAACTTCTGAAATTTCTCAAAGAAACTGTAAAATACATCATATGAATCTTTTTTTCATTTCTCCACACTGAGGCTGTTTATGGTTTCTATAGTAACTGTCCACTGATCAGACCTATCAGTATAAAAAAAATATACATAATCAATATCATCACTGTCATGTAAAGCACAAAAATTCCTTTAGCAAATTGCCATTTACCATTTAAAAACAAAAAATGTCACCCGTTTTTCATCCCTTCTCAAACTAATTTTCCACAACAGCGCACTCAAAAGTCCATTTTTATGGACAATACTGACTAATTTCAAAGTTGGCCTGTGGATTACCTCTTATAACTAAATGTTTGTGATTATTGCTTTCAGCTGAAATAAAAAGAAAACCCTTTTCATGAAAAAAGCCAAGAGCAAAGTCAGCTTTAGGTCACTCAGATTCATCCCGTGGCCTTCCTTCCAAGTTCCTTTGCTCATGAAATGCCAGATGCTGACTGTCGCTGCGCAGTCTGCCATGATTAAAAACTGAGCAACAACAAGTTACAGGTTGTTGCGGCTCAGGCCAAAACCACAATCTCCCCTCCAAAATGTTTTTCATTAGGCCTAACTGGTTCCACTGCCATTGAACTGCTCTGTGCTAATTGTTCTGGACTGATTTTCCCGGGTCAGTCGGTCTTGCCTTTTTCAGTATCCCTTTCACTGCAGTCAGAATTACATGTTCTAGAGTAAATGTGAATATTTAAAAAGCTGGCTTATAAAAATCAGCACCACTACATTTAAAATAGTGGAAAAACAGAGACACATTTAAATGGAGATGAAACACACGAGGTGATAAAAACGGTGGACGATGATCACTAAAATGTTCTGATTTGTCTCCTTAAGTTCAGCAAGTTAACTTGTTTTATCTTTATATTAAAATTCAAACTTCATAAAGCTATTAAATCAAAGGATTACTTAGCGGATTTATTGCAACCCCCTGGGTTATTTTACTGTCTGCAAATTTAAAGCAGCTCACGAGCAATCTGTAATTGACTTCTCCATAATTTTCAGTAGTAACCATCCCAGCGATTCTCCCTGACTTGTGCCTCTCTTATCCCGGTGCTGACAAAGTCCTCTGGGCTGAGGCCTTCCCGCCGCAGGTTTCTGGTTCCAGCAGAGATTAGAGCGAGCCAAGCGATGAGGCGTTCCTCAAACATACTGACTGGAGATGGGGGAGTACAATGGAGCGGCTGTGTCTGTGTCAACACCAGCTTTCCAAACACACACACACACGTGCACGGAACAACCCCCCCACCCCCGAGTCTTTACCCCAACAAAATTTCACATGCACCCTTTCCCCTATTCAGCCCTGCACCTGAACTCATATTACAACACAGTCACTTCCTTGTGGTCTCTGAGTCACATCAATGAAACACTCAGAAGAAAGAAAAGAAGCAGAGGCAGAGTACAACATGTATCTGTGCAACATTAAACTGGATGTTGTAAACATCAGTACTATATTTTTTAATTTGAAGTTTTAAAATCAATTATCTACGTTCCAGGCATTCAGTATTCCAAGTTATATTTATCTTTTATTATATGAAAGTCAACTTCCAGAGATGAAACCTGCATAAAACACATGATCCATCACAGTCACATTGTTGCTAATTTGTTATTAGTTATTGTCATGACGTATGATCTGACCTTCAGCTTATGTTATGACAAAAAATGGTTGTTTCCAATACGGACCCCCTAAAATGTAAATTTTTCTTATCATGTAAACTCACCCACAAAATATCCAATGCATATTTTCTTAACAGGATAAGTTCTGAGAAAAACAGCACACACTTCACACAGCCAGAGAATCTTTTGACATATTTTCTTGAAAACATACCTGAAATGAATAATGGATTTTTCTTTTCTTTTCTTTTTTTTAAATAATTGCTGAAAAAATTTATTCTTGTATTATAAAGGCTTCATATAAACTTTTCACTCTAAAGTCTTCGAGAACGGCACATAAATTGATTTTCTTTTTCAGATTGTGGTGGGTTGAAGGGAAGTCATTAATTTGAAAAACCCTCAGGAAAATAACCAGGAAACGTTTTACTACTATTTTTATGTTACTACAAAATAGGACGCCTTCATCGTAGATGTCACTTTGAATATATTTTAGCATTTCATCTGATGGTTTGCAAATATTTTAGCCCCCCAAAATAACCCCGCAACATATTCTGATTTCAGAGACGCTCTTGCCTGCTGAGCACAGTACAGACTAAACAACCTGTTGTGAGTAAAAGCTTTTGTTCTGCTGGGGCAAAAGTATGGCAAAGACCAATTTTATTATGCAACAGCCCATTTCCATATGTGCTGAGCAGTTCACTGAGAATACAAAAATAGGTGTCCCATTGTCTATTGTTTTCAAGCTTGGAATCCATTTGCCGTACTGATGTACAAATTTTACTTGTAAAATTATTTATGAGAATGAAAAATGTGATACTCTGTTTAATTTGCATGCAGTATGCAGCTTAATCCAGGTGCTTTAGATCAGATAAGTGTCTTAGAATCAAGTTTTGTAAAGAATTAGAGAGCATGGCATTAGTAATAATGACTCTTAGCTCACATAGTTTATCCACAGAATTTCTTCTTTGCTCTGCTCCCTTTAGGAGTTACCACACTGGATCATCTGCCTCCATCTCATCCTATTACCAGCATCTTCTTCTGTCACACCAGCCTTCGTCTTTCACTACATCCATGAACCTTCTCTGTATTCCTCCTCTCTTCCTCCTGCCTGGCAGCTCCCTGTTACACATCCTTTGCCCATTATATCCACTATCCCTCCTCCGTACATCCAAACCACTTCACCCTTCTTTCTCTAACTTCAGGAATATAAAAAGTCATGGTATTGGTATAGTCTACGCTTTATTGCTTTTCTGAACCTCAATACTTTAAAAATTACTACAACTACAACTTGAGCCGTGTTGTGTTAGCCTACATTTGTTTGGCAAATTGGCAACATTAAAAGAATGAAATATCTGCACTTGGCGGCTCTGCAGTGTAACTGTAGATACAAAACTATCACTGGATTACTTTGGTAGTGAAGAAACTGAGAAAAGCCTAATCATTCCCATGCAAGTCGTGGAGTTGGCAGGAGTTTTGTTTTTCTCTTATTTCTCATGAGATTCATAGATGTTTATTCATGCTGAATGTGGGAGATAAATAATTACATCTCCAGATCCTGTAAGATGCTCTATTTGTGTGAGTGTGTTTAAAGTTACAGTTTTGACACAACTTGCAACAATCAGCTACGAATTCAAAAGTGTTTACAAGGAGAATCTGCTGCAGTAACTGTGAGAGGTAACCCTGAGCAAACCTCTCATTGTTTTTAAAAGACCTGTATGCACCTGTATCTTTTAGTTTAGGCAGTATATTTGTCTCGTGCCCTCTGCCGACTCTTTCTCCTCCTCCTCCCAATAACCTCCTCAAGAGGTACTCGTCACATCTTGAAATCTTTGCCATGCTCTTTACAAGTTCTGCTTGTTCTGATGTTAAAATTTACAGTCCAGTGAGATTTTTTTAAAGCGAATGCGTTTGACACGGTCTTTACTTGGTTAAGACTTTAGTAACTTTTTAACTAAAATCCACAGGGTGCTTTGCTGCAACTCATTCACTTTCCCATAATTTTCCCGCTTTCAGCTGTAAATCAAACAGCCTGAGGATGGCACAGTACTTTAACACAAAGGAAGCGGTTCTATAGCGCTGTGGTGCAGATGATGAAATTAGAAACACCGTGAGATTGTGAGGAACGAGAAATAACAGGCGTCTTTGACAGTGGATGAACGCGACACATTGGGTATCAATGTGAATCACTTGGCGTGGGCTTCTCATTTCCCGAAATCCTGGGACAAAAAATGCGTGAGTAGGATGGAAGGTATGCAAATATCCTCTTAGGGACAAAGATGGAGACACTGTAAAAAGATGGGTACACAGTGAGGAAGAGCTGAATGATCCAGTCAGAACAGTAGACTAACTGAGCGTGGGCAAGAGTGTGAGATTGAGTGCAACAGAATGACAGAAAGGGTCTGCGTCGGACATGTAGCCATGCGTGGCCACGAGAACACAGGCTCTTTGTGTGGAGGAATGTCGTTTTCATAACAGCGCATTTCTTCTGGGGTAACCACAGGCCAGCGCGGTCCATCTGCTGGGCCTTTGTGAAACTATCTCCCACTCCAGTGGCAGAAAATAGGGGAACACAATTAGCATGCGCCCCGCACCTTATTCCACCATTCCACTTTCCGCAAACCTAATTCCTGCAATCCACCCTCCCACACTTTCTCTCTCGTCACCCTCTTCACCTATATTCCCCTTTCTTCATAACTGGATCATGGGTGGTGGAGGATGGCCCGTTCTGCATTGTTTTGGCTTTCACTGGTTCAAATCCTCTTCACAAAGTAGGCGGGAGGGAACTGGGGAAGCCAGCAGGCACCTTCAGGCTGTGAAGGGAGCTGTTGAAGTTCTGAATGGGTTGAGGGCATCGAGAGGCCCTCGGTGATGTGGTGGCATGAAATCCAACAAGCCAGGGTTCACTCACCCCCAGGCTGAGGCAGGTTGTTCTTTTCGAAGGTTGAATATCTCATTATGGTTTTCAGCATTCCCTCCACCTTTCCTTTTGTGTGTATTTGTATGTGAATGTATGTGTGTTTTTTGTGCGTGGCTGCTTCAGTATGGTAAGGGGCATGTGTTGACGGTGCACTCTTGGAACAATTAAGCAGATATGCATAATCACAGTATAAGATGTGATTTCTTTACTGAACCTTACCCAGTAATCTTACATCTAACTTCCAAGGAGATCAGTATGGGAAATATTTTGTTTGTCATTCCTAATTTTTAATTAATTGTTTTTTTTATTCCCTTGTAATTAAATTGTGAATTGCCTGTGCACCCCAATTCCAAGAACATGCAATTAAGCAAATTGTTAACATACAGTAAAATAATGCTGAAGATGTTCTGTTGTCTAACACATTTCAACATGATAGTTTTAACTTTTAAACTACATTAATTTAAATTCATATTCTATACGTGCATTTATCAGGATACCATACATTTTCATATACTCTCACATAAAGTTTTTGTAGCATCTCAGTGCCTTTTGCTATTACCCAGGATACTCCTCACTAGCTAACCAGACAAGCTATGAGAACAATGTGGCACTAATTCTAGTGCAGGAGTATACTCCAGCCAGGCTGTGTAAATATTTTTCTCATATGATCAGCAGCAAATGTCCAAAGAATGGGTGAAAGGACATTTCTTTCTACATGCTTGCAGAGTTATTTTATGAAATTAAACTTGTTCCAATTTTCATTTCAGGTGATTATGATTACCGAAGCTGCAAAAGTTGGTTCAGAGGGTGGACATAGCTGGATGTCGTCGGTGCTGCGAGGAGAGGGAGAGGAGGCAACCGTGTAATCCCCATCATTAGTGGGTTTTAACAGGATTTGGTGGAGCTACAATAATAGAGACTCTAGTGGCCTCCACTGCGAGACCCAAAGAGACCCAACAGGGAAGAACAGCAGCCACAGAGGCATGGCTGTTCTAGAGGATTCAACGGAGACAAGGTAATCAGGATTTTTGAGTGCGCGTCTGTGAGCGTGTCTCGCTGTAATCACAAGTTTTGGTCTTTCACTCACGGCGATCACTCTCTCTTTCCCTCTCTCTCTGTCCGTCCCACACATACACATTCTGTCTCTCTGATTCCCATGCTTCGCAGCCTCATAGAGGGGTGTAAACAGAGTGTGGTTGGTGTTACCATGGTGAAGGGCGACTGTGGCCTAGGAATGGCGACTATGCCCTGCATGTGGAGAGGTCTAGGGTATGCTCGCAAGGCAGGGTATATAGCAACGCGTTCACACATACCCACAAGCACAAGCATGTATGGACTGTCTTTATCATTCTCTCCATGTCTTTTCTCCAGCTGGCGTGAACCTTTGAGACACCTATTCATAGTTTCAGCCATCACGTCCTTTGGCAACACTAGGCAAACGACATATTGGAAACAGGCCGTGACATGATCGTACAGACTTTAAACAAATATCCATGTCAGTTTAACTTATGTGCCAAATAAAATATATATATATATAAACCATACGTCTATCTTCTGTAAGCAATTCTGAAATTTCTAGACTGACTTCTTCATCCAAAGTTGAAGTATTGCACCTGCCTTTGATGTCCACAAACACACACACACACACACACACGGTTTTGCTGAGCAGTGGGTGATTATGACCACTATTTTGCCCTTATCCTTTCTATTTACCTCCAAATAAAGGTGGTTAGACATTGTGAGGGGATAAAAGCAGAGTGTTAATAAGACTGTCTCCTTATGAATATAGAGAATCTGTAGGCAGTCGATGAGACGTCTGGTACTGGAAACTGCTTATAGTCTGAGTTCTGTTGATCAAATAGGTTTGGGCAGTCTTTGGTTGCATGCAGGCAAACAGCTGTGGAGAGCAATTGGCAAAAACAGTGGTTACCTTGAACAACAGCTTTTTTTAAAGCATCCAAACAGAAAGTCTTGGTGATCCCATTTCTTTCATATATTCGCATGTGAAGAGCCGGTCTATCTGTTTCACCTAATCAAACATTCTCCAGAGTCCAGCAATTTCACTGGGGAGCACAGGATTAACAAAATTTGCCAAGATGTCACTGAAAACTACAAAAAATATATCCCAAAAGAACTTGATCTAAACAAAAAGTAATAAAACAATAAAATAAATGTTTAAGTAACCGAGTCTCTTTAAGGTTAGACTTAGTTTGCAAAGTTTCCAAACTAAAAAGCAGTTCTCATGAAAGTGGAGGTTTGTGACGAGCTATTTTGTTTACAGCTGAAGACACACACAAAACCATATTACTCTGACACACACACACACGTGCAAAGATCACAATGATGAATCTCCCACTGCACCATGATGAATTCCCTCTGAATGGAGTACACAGTGTACCCTGACCATGAAATATGGACCTCTGGGATGCGAGTCCTCCCGCGTCCGTCTCTCACTGAACAAATTATTGCTTTTACCAAACGTGACTCTGCTGCTAAACATCTAAAATACACATGACAGCAGACACGCATAAACCACCAAGCTTGCACATTAAGACGTTTTCATGTTCATTACCTGCACTTTAGTATACACCATGTCTCAGTTTATCATGGACAATGTATTGTTGATTGCTTCAAAGCAATTAGTTTGCTGCAAGGCTGAATCTAATGGTCATTAGTATGACTTTACAAACACCTCTTGGCATAACTTCCATGTTGTATTTCTATTCTACTTTATTTCTATTTAAGATCTTATTAGCAGAAGATCTGCTATGCATCCCTTTTGATAAGAGAAAATATTTAAGTTAAAGTGAAAGAAATCAATACTATACTCAATCCAGTGCCAGTCTTATTAAATCCTAACAAACAAGCGGGCTTTTAAAAGGCTGCATATGAAAAGACTGCAGTCAGATATGTTATCAAGCTGTAGGATCCCTCTGGATAATGCGCTTGATAGAAACTTGGCCATGGAATCATATTCATAATATTAAAAACCTACAGCAGTCATGAACTGAATACATAATTAACACCCAATATATAAGAGTCTAATAAGGCTAATGGTGTTTTACAAATATTAGAAGAGATATATGACCTCATTAGCAGAGGCTATTTTCTTTACACTTGTACAGACACACTGGCTAAAACAGGTCTCGATCGCCTGATTTCACCATATCAATACACTTCATTCAAGACTTAAAACTAAGGATAAATTATCAATCGCTGCATCTGTTGCTCAGTTCACACATTGCCAAAGACTTGACTCTTTCTCTCTATGGATTAAGGCACTTTTGTCTATTTACAATTTCATTAGTTGCTATGTTTGTATGCATCTCACAGCTTAAAAATCTTGTGATTTTTTTGCCAGCACCAAAACAGGAGCCAAAGGGATTTAATACACTGAGCAGTCATTCAAAAAACAGCCTGAAACAGTGTTGGGCTTTGGACTGCATTCACAGTGGCCATCTGCAAGCTGCTGCACACCAAGAACTGAGGCTCACTGGTCTAGAGGCATGATGGCAGAGCTGTGTGACGCTGGCTCCAGAATAAACAAGCCATTTGACTGGACAACCGTCATAAAAGCAACTATTGATGTTGCCTAGTTTTTTTTGTGGGGGGGGCTCGTTTCCACCATTGTGCGTTGTTTCGTGGCATGAGTCTTGCTGGGTGAACTGCTGGCTCACTTTCACATTGATTTCTGAAGTGGTAATTGTCTGTGCTGTTTGCCTTAAACTGTTTGTCATTTAACTTTCACGTGTCTTTATCGACATTCTGTTAGAGCCGATGGATGTTTGAGGAAGGGCCGTCGTTTGTGTGTCCATTTTATCGACTCCCAGCATTCTTCTCTGTGTCCGGATCAATGGCGGTCATCCGACTCAGTCTAATCTGAGGCAGCCATTCCAGTCATTCGGGGGTCACATACCTCGGCCATGTGTCTGCTTTTAGCAAGTGTAGGACTGTTGCACCGGTTCACCTCACACATGCAAGCCACTGCAGACACGATCACAGACTAGCTTCCACACCCACCAGCACACATGTTCACTACCCTTGAATGTATATATTTATTTACACACATGTGGCCATCAGACAACTGGTCAGCATACTAAACTTGACACATATACGCACCCTTCTTTCACTCACTCTCTTACACACAAACACACAGTCAAGCCCCTCCAATAAACCCCATGTGTCTCATTTCCCTCCCTTATCCCTAAGGCCCTGCCACCCCATGTGGAGCAGGTGGGCGACAGGCAGACCAAAGTCTCTGGAAAAACCACCACACACACACACACACACACACACACACACACACACACACACACACACACACACACACACACACACACAGTCTCTCTCTTTTTTTAGTCTGGTTTTTCTCGCTCTCCATACACCTCCTCTTAATGACCAGAGATATGTTAAAAAAACAGCTCTCTTAAAGCAGCAGCCTCCCTCAGCCACTTAATTTGACATGCTTCGGAGGGAAACAAAGAAAGACCCCTATTGTGGCTTTCAACAGGATCCAATCAAGCCTGCCACTCAATTAGCTATGGAGGGCAGAGAACAAGCACATAAGGATCAGTTTTATTAAGGCCTTTTTAATGCTACTGTAATGTTATATGCTGAAGGTAAACCTGCCTGTTAATGGAGCTGACTGGTTGTCAAACCACTCACTTTGCAATCAGGCGAAGCAACATCGCCATTTTTAAAAAATACTGATGACAAGAGGAAAGACAAAAATCAATATTGATTTTCTCCATGGCTCCAGATGCTGTAAGTGAGTTATATTATCTCAGGAAAAATGAGTCACACCCAAATAAAGATGCACAGGTGAAAAACCCATTGATGGATGGACAAAAAGCAATAAAGGTAGGTGACAGACTGGGGAGTGGGGGTCAGCCAGACAAAGCGACAAAGAGTTTAAAAAAAAAAATCGATTTTTGAGAGCAACTAGGCCGCCATAAAATGAAGGAATACCTTTTGTATGTCCTGTATTGCTGTTTATTGACAACACAAAAAGCAGAAAAAAAATGGTTTTCTTTGACATTAGTTTTTAACTTATCTGCAGTTTATCTCTGTGTTTGTGTGCTTGGATGGGTTTTTTTTTTAAAAAGCAGGGCACAAGTCTATAGGGACATCGTACAAGGTAAAGAGGGATTTGGCAGACGGTGAGCTGAAAATAGAAAACAACAAAGAGGTAATGAAGGGAAAAAGTCCAGACTGCTAAGTGATTTCAGGTCTCAGCATTTTGCTCTGAATTATTCCCTCCTGATTAACCAAAACTTTAAAAGAAACCAGCGCAGCAGGCCCCCGAAGTTCAGCTTGATGGTTCAAAATGTGAGGGTTTTACATTTATTGAGCTAAAACAGGAGTTCACAAAGCAACTGTAATTAGTATTAGGTCATAAAGAATAAAATAATCCTGAAGATGCTTAACTTACAATGGCCTGAATTTATTCCTTGTAATTATTCCATAAATGAAAGCAGAATTAATGCCTGTCTCTCTAAAACTGCACAAATTGAGGTACAATCACCCACCTGGCAGCGATGTATAATGTCCTGTTCATAATCATGATGAGCTGAATGTCCAGTTTGTGCCGCTGCGTGTTGTTCCTTCCAGGTTTGTGGCCTACAAATGCTGGATACTGCTTTGTGTCTGCAAGAAGGAGGACAAAAATTAATCCCTGTGTGTGCCCACTTATTGTAGCTCGTGTGAGGGATTTTGTAATTTGGCTTTCAAAGCTTTTGTCATACGTCCCAGGAGTTTGGGGTCAAATGTCAACCTATGTGTCTTTGCTGGATAAGAAAACGCCACCGCAATTGTCAGCTGAGGCTCTCGTGTAACCATAAATTGTAGGCTAAAAATATGCTGCACTGTACCATGCAATCGTTCTATTGTTAGTGGCTTTGGATGAAAGCGCTTAGTTTGAATAAACACTGTGATAGAGGAGCGCAGGTCTATGTGAGGCTTTCTGGCCTGCGTTTCAGTTCCCTCGGACAGCGTTAAGCCCAAAGTGAGCACAGCAGGACAGGACAGGGAGAGACACATAGAGAATCAGCAGAAACAATGACCATATCTTTATAGCCTGCCACAGCATTTACACTATCACACACAGCATTAGGAGCCCAACAGAAAAATAGCGGATTATCCTTTGATGTAGGGTGGGCTCCATTTCAAATTCTGCCTTAAGTCTTTCGTTTTTGTGTGTGTAGAGGGGCTATCCTTGGGCGCCAAATTACACTCCATGCCTTCAGAATGCGTTGAGTGTAGGGGATGGTGGGGGTTGCTGAGGAAAGAAGTGTTGAGAGGGATGTGGACGAGTGAAAAAGGATAGAACAAGTGACACAGATATCGAGAAGGGGATTTGCGAAGTACAAAACAAAGAGGAAAGGGAAAAGAGTGCACGCAGAGAGCGAGGGAGGACTTGTAATGAGAGAAGGGATGGTGCTCAAGCAGAGAACGAAAGAAAGACATAAAGAAAGTGAAGAGAAGCAAGAAAAAGGATATACTTACAGTTGCCGTGTGAGATGCTAATAGGCTCACTGTCTTCGGGGAAGCCCGCCCCGGCTATTTGCAGTAGTGTGAAGTAGAGTAACAAGGCCTCTGACCTCATGGTCGCACCAACACTGCTGCTGCTGGTCCTCTACTAGAGATTTGCCTCAGCCTGTACAAAGAGAGGCAGAAGTGGTGGACAAGGAGGAGGTGGAGAGGGATGACAGAAGGGGAAGAAAGGAGGGAAAAAAGGAGTTTGTCAAACAGTGTTTTCAATTAACTCTTTCATAAATTCAGGCTTCTTGGGTTCTGCATGAAACAAAGTAATGAGGAAGGCTGGAGACTCGATCACAGGCAGAAACAGAAAGGAATTACCCAAAGAATTTTCACTCTACCAGATTTAGCTGTTTGTGCATTTTGTATGGCCCAATGCAGTGTGCCAGAGATGTATTTGTGTATGCAATTTTGATGACTCAAGTAAGCCACGATGGAAGCAAAACAAAATTAATTGGATTAGGGGTGGTGATATGCGTCACAGATCGATGTCAAGCAGAGAAGATCTCTGTGCCTCTCTCTCTCTCTCACTGACTCTGTCTGTGACAGGGTCTTAGTGAAGTGTAAGAGCTCTCGGTGAGATTAGCCTGCTGAGAAGTATCAGCAGCACCTGATAATGGAAAGGAATGGCAGGCACCTAATTTGCCACTTGTCTCTTACAAAGGTAGCAATCCCATGTCCTAACTCCTACAGGTTGATGACTTCTACGGACTCAATTACAAGTCTGGCTATTAAATATTTCATTTTCAGCACTGCTCTGGTTGGAGAACTGTTTCCATTATTTCCTATTCATCTTTTTTATTTTTGCATTTGGTCTCCACACGTGGTATCTGTTCACAGGATTCATCATTTCCATGCTTCACCATTCATCTCTTCTATTCCAGCCGAGCAATGCATGCTGATAGGGTTGTGCTGGGTTTCAAACGATGGGCTGTCGAGTCATTTGTTCCTCCTTTATGCAAGTTAGGGATGTATAGTATGACTCTGGAAACTCCCCCCAAACTTTTTATCCATCCATTGTCGATGTAAAATGAAAGTTGATTCTCAACTCTCCTCATTTCTTTCCAGTGTTTTCAAAAACAATTTTGCCAGACTCAAAATTTTGTCAAAGATCCACCATGTTGGTTACATTTTATAATCCATGAGAAGACAGCCACCATGAGGCTTTCAACCAATCAGGTTCAGCTTAGTGTTTGCATGATGTAGGAGGCTGTAGGAGAGGGAGAGTCAATTTTAATCATCTATTGTGGCACTGTCTAATACAGGAGTGAGCAATTCAATTCACCATGGGGCCACATGAGAAACTGGGACTGTTGTGGAGGGCCACAACCCTAAAAGGAACACAGTTCAGCTCATTATTAATTTTATCTCTTTATAAGCTTCTTGCTGAGGCCCTCCACAATAACCCCAGTTTTTCTTGTGGCCCCTTGGGAAAATTAATTAACCACTCCAGGTCTCGTAGCTTGGCCATTGATCTTCCAAAGCTGAGGTGAAGGGAGATCCCTCATGTGCAAAAACCAAAGACACTATACAAAAAGTGAACATAACCATAGTTACATCACCCACTGGTTAGCGAGGCCTTTTTTGCAGCAATCATTTCTGGCGCTATGACAGATAAGGGACTGGGACTAGGCTAACAACTTGTCAAGCACAAGTCAGTAGCTAATTAACATATCCTGGATAATTCTCTTTCCTGACTCTTAGACTTACCATAATTTATAGAAAAGCCTTCATGTTCTATTCAGTATGACCTGAAATTAGTCATTTAGCCCATAAAGCATTTACTGAGGTCATAAAGCACAGGAGCCGTAGCCCTTTTCCCATAGACGTCTATACAACCAAAAGTCTTTTTGCAACCAGAGAAGTGGCCCCTGCTGGTCATTAAACACATGGAAATTTAAGAAACTTTCATTTTCAGACCTTTAAACCTTGTCCATCTTTTATATGGTCTGTGGTGGGGGAAAAGTGCAACTGTGGACATCATCATTTAACTTAAGTAATAAAAAACCTAGAAAACTCCACATGCTCAGCAAGTTAATTTTTCTAATGTAACTTATATGTGCCTGCAGAAGTGGATTTTATAGGAGATACCCTAAAATCTGTTGATGTAATGTCTTCATAGCACAAACCATGGCAACTGAGCTTTTGTTGCAGCAGTTTGTGGCAACCAATTACAACCATAAATCATCCAAGACAATTATTGCGTCTGTAATCTAATCAAGAATAAAGCATTTGATTTGCATAAAGCACCTTCTTTTTTTTTTCTCTGATGAAACTGCAGGGGTGAGGTTGCTGGGTAAATGGAGTAAGGGATGCTTCAGGGATGAAGAATTGAATAAAATAGTCGATTTCATTTGCTCCAGTCTGATAAAAGTTGTTTATCCCACGCTGTATTTTCATTTGCTATTGTATGTCCAAGGGGAGCACAAACTGTAGGGAGGAAGGGGAAAGAAAAAGAGGGAGAGGGAAGGGGTAGCTTTCTCTTTTCTTTGTCATGTCTCTCTCTCTCGCTCTCTCTCCATCTCCTGTTCCCCCTTTCTCTCTCCATGCTCCTGTGAATCTCATTCAGGAGAGGAATGAAAACACTATTCACTGGTAGAATCATTTTAACACTGAGGAGAATACCAATACTAAAGCCTGGATACGACCTTGATCTCACAAGCCGCTCCATTCCCCTCCCTCCTTTCTCACTCCCTGGTCTAGTCCTCTTATCCTTACACTCGTTTTTTTATGTACTACTATATTTTATGAAGGGAAAAAAATACAAAAACTGATTTTTCCTGCAGCTTTCCTTCATCATACAGTACAGGCTGACTGAGCTGAGCTTGCACTGCACACTGCGACTTTATACAAATTGTAAATAAAAATGGGCTTTTTCTACACAGTACAATGAACTACTTTAGAGGGCTTAAATGTATGTGTGGCCTGAGTTTTGACCCTGAACTCCTCCAGTAATTGACTGATTGATGAGCAGAAAGTGGCATAAGACAGAGGGGTTACCCTATAGGGACCTAACTCAATGGATGATGGATGGAGGCTGCACTGACCATGAAATCAAGATGTGAGCGCTGTACAGTAAGGAGGAATAACTATAATTGTATTTTTAGATAGGACCTAATTATGTCGGAAATACCTGTTTCTTCCACGTAGATCCTGTACTTGTATTTTTTTTTAAACATCAAGAGATTAATCATATGGTAGACATTTCTTTTAATCAGTGGACGCCTAAGGAGAGGCGCATCGTCCATCTATATCAGTGGGTTGTAAAAAACTGTTAGACAAACCATCTCACACTGCCTACTCTGATACACAAAATAAATTGAGCACAAAATGGCTTAAGTGAAACCCCTAAGACTTCCAGTGGCCCTTTCATTACCAGCTGCCACACATGAGTAACAGGAGGCAGCGGGACACAGTCTGTCTTTACCAAATTACACTCGTTCTATGGAAGAGCAAATTGCTTCCTTGTGTGAGAGTGTTACCGTGTGTGCCTTAGACTCTTATTTAAAATGTTACCTTTATAAAGTACTGTAGACATCTGTAAAGACGCGCGCAAACCGAGAACATCCCGCAATTCAAGCTTTGGTAATAAATTACCTGCTAGCAAACATCTGAATCGCACAGGTGGGAGCGTGTGGATTTCCTCTTTTGTAAAAGCTCTCGTTGACAAAGTGTCGTAAGAAATAAAGTGGAACAGTGGATCCCTTTGTCTCCTACTCAGGCTTTTAATAGCTAATAACATTTTGAGAACCTTAGCTGCTGCTCCTTTACAACTCCTGCAGACTTGTAGTGATAAAGTAGCACTTTGTGTGTGCGCGCGAGAGAGGGGGTGGAGTTAATCAAGCTGGATGTTGGCAGGAGGCCGCCAGCAGGTAATAAAAACACAAGGACCCCCCAGAATCCCTCGCCGTACCACATCATCTTATGAATAACACACATGTGCATGCGGGCACATTCACGCTCAGTTGCCTTGTGGTGCGCAAAACTAGAAGCAGAGAGCCTGAAAAAACACACATAAATCCCAGTGATAAAGCAATAAGCAAACGCATACATCTCGAAGAAGACAAACAATCACAGATGCAGGCAGCTACCCGTGGGGGCAGCTGACCCAAGCTGCATTACCTTTAACAATAAACAAATTAGCTGCCTAATTATGTTATTGCTGCTGTTGCATCAACATGTTAACTATGGTTGCTTGGAGCTTAAACATGAACACAATAACACACATTTATTATAAAGACAAGGTCAGCCAGAGTGCGCTTTAGGTGATGAACGGGAAGGAAATGTTGGGCAACATTTAGCTATAGGTTTGTTTGTCGGTCTCGTTAAATCTACAAACAAACGTAAAGCACACAATCACACACCTACACACCTAGTTAGCCTTGACAAGGTCCCAAATGTTCATCTTCTGAAGTCCCCACTTTGCTAATTGCAGTGGAGTGAGAGACTGCCATTCAATTACATGTGGAGGAGACCGGCTGATGAAAGACTGATGCTTCTGAATTTGCTGGTAGCCCAAGAGAAACAGCAGCGACAGTCTGTTAGCTAAAAAACAACAATTTTGTTGAGAGACAAAGCCATATAGGAGGATTGTCTATCAGAAGAGTGTGATGTGAAATTGGTACAAAGCCATACAGCCTGAAGAGGGAAGCTGTCTGGGTGGGTGGACGGGTCCACAAAAAGCAGAATTTAACACAAAAGGCAGCTTTTTATTTTTGTTTCCTACATTTTGACCCAAACTGTGTGTTAGCGTTAACCAAGTGTAACTGTAGCGCTGTATGATCAGATAGGAGTTTATTTATGACAGCTTTGCTGCAATTGCTGCACACTCCTGTGGATACTCATGTATTTGTGTTTGATCGTTCGCACTTAACTTCACTTCACGGCCATCAGTCTGTACTTGAGACCTTGCCTTTGGATTGCTGCTACGTATAGGTGGATTTACAAGGCACAGCTTTACAGAACAGACCTCTTGTGTGGGTGTGCCTAATGTTCTCTCATCAGACAAATTGCACAGCAGAGATGATGATATTTTCAAACATCTCATTGTCATTACAGAGTATAAGAGACATTTGTTTTTGCAATTGGCTTTTTGATCATCTCAAGGAATGGAGGACGTGTTCCATATAAAGGTTTTAAAGTAACAGCTTCTGGTAAATGCTGTCTGACAGCTTTGATACGAGCGCAGTCTGCTTGTGTTTATATTTGGCAATCTGGGTAATGTCCACAGATTGGTTTTGAAGGTTTTACAGATGACAGGAATGCCAAAGAGAAGGGTAGCTTACTGGCAATGTGCTGGTACGTGTCTGTAATTATGGTCAGTCACCACATTTACAGCAGTTGCAGCCATTTGTATCTGTAATTGGAATTTCACAATATACATAATGGAGGCCACATTAGTATTCGTTTTATCTCTTTTGTGAATTTTCAGTAGTAATGAAAGTGTTGGCCTAATTACGTGTAGTCCTTTTGGAACTACTCCTGAAGAAATAGTTCCAAAGAAAATTGTTGACACATGTTCTGTGAAGAAGAGAAACTATTATGTGTGTGTGTGTTTTTTTTAAAAGTCATTTTGTGTTTCTGTGATTTGAGTCACCTGCAGTGTGCTTGGGTAGAGGCAGAAAAGTAAAAAGAGAGGGATCAAAACCTGGACAAATGGAATCAGAACTGACAAAATACCTCCAAACAAGAGATAAAGCAAGGGTTCAAACATTAGTAAAACCAGTAAAAAAAAAAAAAAAAAAAAAAAGTATGTCTGAGAGTAAGTAGTACCTTGTATGGTTGTTGCTTTTCAGAGTTGCTGGAACCCAATGAAAGCTAAAGTGATTTTAAAGGCGAATGAGTGACAGCAGGGTAATTCCAAAAACTTCAGAAGTTTCTGTTGTGTGACAATCTCCCAGCGTTAAAGAGAAGAAACAGGCTTTACACACGCGTGTTAACACAGCACAAATCACATCACCAGACCGCACTAAAACCAGACGCTTTTACAACACAGCCACAAAAATATCATATTGCTAAACCCCAACCGAGATGCCACTACTATCCACTATGTCACCTGTTCACAGGCCTGCTGGAAGAAATGCTGTTTGGAGGTGAAGTATGAAAGCAGATGAGAATCGGACCAGGTAGAGAAGGTTGAAAAGACAGACAGGTGAGAGCAATGCATTGATCCACCATATGGGAATAAAAAAAAATGGAACACATCCAACCACCTAGGGCTCCCAAATGGGGAGGATACCTTGCCAGGTGTTTACCTTGTCAGTCCTGGCCTGATAATCAGAGAGAAAAGACAGGAGGAGCTGTCTGCCTGAACCCAAGAGGCCATGATAAGAAGAGCGAATGGAAAGAGAGTGAGAAGGAGGAACTTGTCTGTCTTTCTGAGACCAAGAGCCAAACTAGCATCCAATATAAACACACACAGACAGACACACACTAGCATGCATACTCCTACAACAATCCTTGAGCTATCAAAAAGCATACTGGTGTTTTCCTGTTCCTCCTTCGTTTTTCATCCCTCAGATGCTGCTTTGAAACGAATATCTGTATGGTGGTAATCCATCATGGTTTGATTATTAAAAGACAATGAAGTGGACATGAATGAAGCACCCTGTCGCTTTAGGCTCTTTATGGAAACAGAAGCCAAAATCCGAGAACGTCTCCCTTTAAAGAGGTGACGGATTGATTCTGGAGGACAGCCAAAGACGACTCAAAAAGACGAAGAGAGGGGGAAAAAAGGGGGAAAAGAGAGACAGGAGAACAGCATGGGAATAGAGAGGCAAAGTGCCAACTTGAAACAAAGATATTCAGAGACTGGTGATAAGTGCCTATCTTTATAACACTGCCTCTGTGATCTAACAGCTATTAGGCCTCGACATGCCTCTGTGATTCTTAATCATTAAAAACAATTATCTGTTGTGAAGCAATGGATATCCTTTTCCAGGACGTTTTCAGGACACTCTTCGTAGCAAATTACCATAGATATAGAAATGAGGATTAAAAGAAAAAAGTTAAACCTAAAAGAGACACGAGGAAAGGAAAAGAAAAGATAGCAAAGCAGGGAGGGGAAAAGGAGGGAAGGTTAATGCGTGTTCACTGTCTGAGAATGATCCAAAGTAAACTGACATCACACCAACCTCGCCACCAGCACAAATCAGCAGAGGAGAAAGATGAGAAGAGATAACTACCACTCTACAGTGTTTGTGAAAGTAGGTCAGGAACTTGTTGGGCTGCTGGGCCAGAGATGAGCTTCCAAATTTACCCTGGAAAACCTCTAACAGATAAATGTTTAACCCTCAAGACAAATATATTAGACAGAGGTAGAGTTAGTTTAAATGCTAGAAACAAATGATAAAGGGAAATAGCGTGCATTTTACTGCTGACATGTTACTGTGCTGCTAAGAGGGCATGGCTCTAGCAATGGCAGAACTGGTCAGGCAGTTAGTGAATCCACCATAATACTGAGCAGTTGCAATGCAAACTTATTTTGCCATTTAAAAAACTATATGTATTGTGTTTGAAATAATGCTAAATTCTTTTGTTTTTAGTGGAATCAACAGGTTTTGGGTGGGAAAAAAATCTGTTTTCTTTTCTTAGTTCATTTTTTGGCAGCATGGTGCTGCAGTAGTTAGCACTGTCACCTCACAGCAACAAGGTACCTGGTTCAAACCCAGCTGGCGTCTTTCTGTGTGGAGCAGGCATGTTCTCCCTGTGCCTGCGCGGGTTTCCAGGTATTCCTCCCACAGTCTGAAGACGTGAATGATTCCAAGGCCGATAGAGTGTGCAGAATAAAGCGCCGAATGAATGTAGCTTGTAGTCTTTGAGTGATCAGCAAGACTAGAAAAGTGCAAGTACACTGCAGTCCATGCCCTACTGATCAGTCAAGTCACAGCAGGCTTTGATTGCATGCAAGTTAACAGTCCATGCTCAGTGCAAATGAGGGCTGGCTTTTGCCAAAATGCACTGGATAATGACTAGCTATAATCTGGTGACCATTTAGTTTTTTATTACAAATTTTTACATTTTTCTGCGTTAGCAATTTCTGAAAACAGCCTATAATTTGCTTTGTATGCACAATAGCAAATGTTAGGATGCTTATAATATATATAATATTAATTAATATATCTGGTAGATGCCAGATAAACTTTTCCACCTTAGCATGTGAACATGTTCAGCATTTAGCACCTAACCTGCAGCGTCTTAACCCAGTGTCAGAAAGACTCTTGTTCTAAGTCTTGATTTATTGCTCTTTGTCAGGCCCACATAACAAGTTGCCCAAAATGTTGCCTCACTACCTCTCTCAGGCATAATGAAAACATTTTTTCCCTTATTAAAATCATTCCTCCTTTTCTCGAATCTCTCTTTCTACTAATTATATTTCCAAATCTCCCTGAGAACAGCAGCAGAGAAGAAAAAGGTGAATGTGGGATGTAGGTTGCTCCTTTCCTTTGCTTCGTCTGAAAAAGGCATTTATGAATCAAAACAAGACCCACTCAGTGACACACATTCAACCACACACACCCCAACACAAAGCCCAACGCACATCACACAAACAACGGCTGCTTAAGAGATCCCCCCCCCCCCCCCTCTCAAAAAACAGGAGGTTACACGTTTAAATATCAGAGCTTTTTCCAGCCCTGTCAATCATTGGTTGTGACGATATTAGCAGGGCACCCTAATCACTCTGCAAGCAGCTGATACAGAGCTGTGTGGGCAAAGCAGACAAAATTGCTGCTGATAAGGACATGCTTGGTAGCACATGGCCTTCTCTGTCTCTTTTGATCCAATTATCTCTTTGGTCTGAAACTCTTCTATCTCAGTTTCTTAATATTGCCTGTCCCTTTACTCTTAATATGTCTTGTAACATCAGGTCATTTTTTTGTCAATACACATAGTTGGTCATTTTGAGTAAAGATCAGCTGTCTGTGCTGTTAAGTTAAAACCTTGTCAAAAGAGCAAAAGCAGCCAAGCGATACCAACTGAGACTGAGGGAAGATATGTATGTTTTTAAAAAAAAAAAAAGAGTCAGAATGCCACTGAGCTAAATGCCGCATTAACTCTATGGAGACAGATGCTGGAATGAGTGAAGTGGTGCCCTGTGGAGCAGCGATTGGGGTGTTGAAACTGTCACACGGCATAATGCGCATTTTACTTAGAAACTCACTTCATGAAGGCCAACTGCAGGGTGCCTTCAGGCACTGCTGCACCCTTTCATGCTATGCTTAGTCATAAAACAGACCTGGGACCTCAAGTCTGTAAGGTTAGTGAGTCAAGTAATGCTTTAAATTAGGGTGCCTGGGGTTGGAAACATATGACAACATATTTAGAAATGTGTGCCCAATACAGGAAGAACTAAATGAAACTCAGACTCTTGTCTTTAGTAAACATCAGCTGAGCCATCAGCAGGGAGAAGCATAACAGAAAAATCCATTTCTGTGGTACTTCCAAATCCAAAATGCATGAGCCCTAAAATGATTTTTTATGTAATTTCTACAAGCAGAAAAAAAGTTCACTAGGAGGAAGAGGGGAAAGCAGGATAAACTTGCAGCAATCCATGCATAAGTTTTCTGAGTCACAGCAGAAATTAGTGTGGGCATTTAGAGAAGCATAGGAGAAGAAGCTGAGGGACATTGTGTCCCCGGAGTATTTTTTCCCCCACAAATAAAAGAGGATGAGCAATCAATAAAACAATAGCTGTATTCTGGCCCAAGAGCTGGATAGTTGCAAACCCTTTTCCTCGACAGGCCTGGGCTGTAAATGAGAAAAGTCTCAGAGTCAATATTCAACGACGGCTCGCTAAATGGTTTTTACTATGGTTATAAAAGGCTCAAGGAGATGTGGAGGAAAGAAATTCCATTTCTTTTCTCCTTTCTGGACCTTGACTAAATAAACAAAGTTGTAATCAATATGACATGTATGTAAAAAATCTAAAAATCCTGCATCACACATATCTGTGACTAACCAGAAAAAGACAAAGAATATACCACATATAAATTCATAATTCTTGTGGCCTTTTGTGTCGTTGTTTTAGATTGGCACATGCTTTAACGGTCAACCTATGCAGCTGTTTTTGTTGCATTCTTTCCCTCTGCTTGCAACTAAATGAGAAAAGCAGACACAGGATATAAGAGGGTGGCCTGCAGGGACTGAATAAGAGGTGTTATGATTTTCTGTTGTTCTATCCATCTGGTGCAGTTTTCACATCTCGCAGCCTCCTGCTTCTTCATAATAGGTGTGCTTCAGAGTTTTACGAGGTGTGATACAGTCTCTGTCAGTGCCTCATTGTGTACCTAATGCAGTCATCACTATATATTTCCATTCAGCACACTTTACAGCATGTTCAAGTGTTTTTTTGACAATCAATCCGAAGTTGTTTTTAGGCTATTGCAAGAATTCACAACCCTGTGCTGCTAACACTGGAACATCAACGTACACATATCATAAGTAATGGGTCCAAAGAAAGAAGCACATGCTGTATAAATGCCATGTAACCTTGTAAATGAGGCTGCTGGATAACACGTTATGTGCATCTGTTTCTGTCATAAAGCCTGCAAATGCACCTTGATTTAATTTGCTGATTTTACCATCACACAAAATCATTTCAGCTCTGTTAATGACATTTTTCTCGTTGAGCTTCCAGTTCATTTGATGCAGGTTCCATTATGCTAAGTGACTGAGTCTGTGTCCTCGCTGATAACTGACTGGCTGGCCTTCCGTTCCACAGCAACAGGCCTATCAGATCTGACTGAGCATGATCCTAATCTCTATTAAGGTGGCCACGGATCGGGAAGAGAAAAGCACACCGCGAGTACACATTCTCAGTCCTTTTCTAATTATCTGTCTCAGACATTTTCAGTCAGTGTCTGTATACCTTACGTTTTCTCTATCACTTCCCTGCACACCCCGCAACCAAACCCCAAATCCATCTTCAAAATAGAATAAAAACTCCTCCCACAGATGCTCGCTCTTTTATGACAGGAAACATATATTTATAATGGAGAATGGAATAAACTAAACACAATTATGGTCTGTGTTAGCCCGTGATATTGTGATACTGATAACAGAGTATCTTGTTTTGTGTTAGTGCATCATATCCAATAGCAATATGAATCATCTGTGATAAACCAGGACATTCAATCCTGCCGCAGCACGAGGCCGCAGTCACTTACTGACAACGCATTGTACCACAGTAGCTGTTGTATTGCCAATGTACAGAATGAATCTGTCTGAATTGTTATCTCCGCAGACCATATTGTAGGAGTGATGCAGCTCACATCCAGCTCTGTACTAATGAACGAAATGACAATGCTCCAGCAGGCAGATCACTGAGACATCCCACCAGTGTCCAAAACAAAATGTATGGAAATTAAATCTGTTACACAACACAGAACACCTGCAAATAGTTCTGAATGTTGTCAGTCTGCAGCGGAGATTGTTATTACTGTTTGTCAAAGGATGAGCTAACACAATATAACAAGTACAGTTACCAACTCTGACAAAGGGAAGACTTTTGAATGCTATTTTGGCTTAACTGCCAATAATGTACCCTGCAGGAGAACAGGATATGGATAAATGAGTACATTTATGCAAAGGAAGACAAAATGCCTTAAATGAAACACAAGGGAAGTGATATAACCTAGTAATCCTTTACAAACCACTGTCTATGCCTGTAAACCTGATGAGAGCCAGGCCGATCAGTGTAATTAGTGTGTCACTATGCCCACGCTGCACATGCTACTGTAGCTAGACATAAGACACGCTTCATAACAAGATAAACGCAAGCTTGTCCAAAGGCAAGCCATGACTCAGTGGTAGCCCGTGGTAATGTAACATTTTTAATGTAAAATATAAAATGTGAACAAATATGTTTGTTTTTTATTTCTAGTCTTATAAAGTAAAGCATAAATAACATTTATTTTTATTCATAAAGCCACGCCCAAACTAGTAATGAGTTGCAAGTCTGCAAAAAACTTTTTAAAAAGCATCTTTAAGTTTGTGCATGCATTAAGGTTCCTACAATACTAGAATTTCAAACTCAATATAAATACACAGGAAAATACTCAATATAATTTTCTGGGTGAAAAAAAAATTTGTGTTGTCTGAGGTGTTGGTGTGCTTCTGGTGACTCACTGCTGACACTGTGTCTCAAATAGAGTTGGTTAGGCAGGTTATCGCTATCTCTGTCTACTTGCTGGTAGACAGAACTCAGCTGAAATCTGGGGCTTTAAGAAAGACCTTTGAGACACAAATTCTCCTGATATCTCATTTAATTAACACCATCCAATACATTTACAGATGGGAACCTCTCACCTTAATGTTACATTATTAGCCATTTTAGCTATCAGGTAATTGCTAATAGTTAAAACATTAAGGTGCCAGGTTAACATTTATAATAATTTCAGAGTTGTTAAATGGGGGGCTTTACTGACCTCTCAAATTTCCTCATACAGTTCATGTGTTCAGCTGCTAGAGTGAGGGGAGGGAGAGGAGTTGACACTGTTGCTAACGAATATTTAAGTCAGTTCAAGCACCAAATCACAAAAGTGGCCTCTAGGTGCTTTATATTGTAAGATAAACACCCTACAATAATACATTATTGTAATATCCACCAATTTTCTTTTTTTTCAGTATGACAGCCCTAGCATCCATGAGGGTGGATTATTACAAAACCACAGTAAACTCGAGGTATGTTTTAGGTTTCGGTGCATGTAGTATATTTGGGGTCTCAAATAACAGGTAAGAATTAACCTCTTACCACATGATCTGTGGATCCGTTTTTTTACTGGCAAACACATCCTAAAACTGAGAGCATTCGCATGGCAGGCGCTGAAGCAAAAGTTAATAAACACTGAATGCCAGCATTATGTAATGAGCTGTATGGATACTGGTGCCACAAGAGAGGTGCATTCTTTATAATGAGACCACAAAATCAATGCCGAGGAGACGCCGCGCAGCTCTGCAAGTTCATTTAGGCAGCAGGATATAAGGAAAGCCCTAGGATGAGAGTGAATCTAGTTAAAAATGTTATGTGATCAGCTCAGGGAGAAGAAATACAATCCTCCCAATGTTCCGATTGTTGCATAATCGTAATGAAAGTTTGTGTGGCGCTCTAAATGCCTGACTGGTTTAGAAGTGAAAAAGTACATATTGTAATGGAAGTAAGAATACATGCTGCTTTCTTTTGTGAGGTAATTTCGAAACAGATGAACACACGCAGTACAGCCACCTTTGGGTTCCATACTTGACAATGAAGAGGTTTTAAAAGAAAAGCTGCAATTCAGACGCACAGAGCTAAGACGTACTGTACAATGGTGTTTTTATAAAGCTGCTGGAACCAAGACTCACATCACGAGATTTCATATGCACAGTAATCATGCAATAATTACAGTGTACCATTACACTGAGCACTGGTTGTCTGGTTGTACTTCAGACTTCAAAATCATATCTAATTCGTATTTAAAAAGTGTCAAATTAAATCTGAATCACCTCCTTTCTGTTTTTGTAAGCATCAGAACACAATTTACATTTGCGCCGAAGTGTAATTTTAAGTATTGCATGAGCGATTAGGAGATGCAGCCCGTGCACAGGATCACATATATTGCATTCCCTGTCTCTGCCTTCCATCACAAATTTCAGCAAAGTGCAGATGACGGTTCTCCAATAAGTAATTTTCCATGCTATGTCAGAGCCTCTTTGTGATCACTAACTTCTTATATCGGCCGTGTCAAGCAATTTTTCTAATGGAAATGTTGCATTAATTCAGTGGCTCGGGCCATACATCATGCCTGTATATTTCCCTTGTGGGAGCTGAGGTGAACCAGGCCAGACAACGCTAGAGACTTTCTATGAAACCATACCACGCTATGTTTGGAGTGTCTAATGCATTTGTTCTTGGATCCAAAAAAAGGCCACCGTATCTGGGTGTTAGGATCACAATCACTAGATACTTTTGTCTATTCCCTAACAATACAGAAAAAATATGTGTGATCAAGAATAAAAGATAGATTTATTTAAGAGTCACACAAAGAAAAGCTAAGTATAATTTGCAGAAAACAAGTGCACATTAAACTAGAAGAAAGCCTGTTTACGCATAATTACGTGGAAGGTGGAAGATACAATTACTCTTTCTCTCCATTCTAGCTATTTTCTCCTTTTCACACCATAATTCACCAAGTGTTGTTCCTCTCAAGTGATAAAAGCTTCAACAGCCTACCATTTCACGCCTACAAATCCTGATTACTTTTTTTATTTTTTTTGGATGGGAAGTAGGAGGGGTTAAAACTTGCTTTTAAATCCGCCACCAAAGAGTTTAGAAGGAAACCTCAAACACGTGAACCTTCTGCTAAAACCCTCGACCGAATCTTTTGCCTTTCATCTGCAACCTTCGAACCTCTTGCGTTACCCCACTCAGGCAACTTCTAAAGATGTGCATTTACGACACCCTGCCAGCATAAAGGGCAGTACGGGAGAAAATAAAAGTGAGGAGAGCCAGAGTAAACCTCAGCCCTGAACTATTGTGCTCAATCTGAGTGATGATGAAGGATGGAGTGTGAAGACACCGCAGAGAGAGGCTGCAGTGATGGAGGGTTGTGAGTGTTTTTGAGACGTGGTTATGTGCTTGCCCTTGCAGGTGTTGTGTTACAGTCAGTTGGTCGGATGGTGGGCGTGCGCCTACCTGCAGTTCCCAGGTTTTTACACCGTGGGACACACAGAGGGAAACCTGAGCCAGTCGAGCCCACTCACCGTGATGCTAAGCTAATGCCAAGATTACTGCTTCCTTTCAATCAAAACCTTGAAAATAAACCTAGTTATTTCCCTCACTGCCTGATATCTTTGTCTACAGCTCTGTCTGCCTGACTGACTGCCAGACAACAAACTCTCAGCACAATCAGGTAAACCAGTTCCTCTTAATTATATGGTTTCAAACGTTCAGGAGAGTTTAAGAAGAAGTTTGGGGATCGGTTGCCGAGGCGTGCTAAAGAAGGGATGAAAAAAAGGTTCTTTTAATGTCTGGTTAAGCAGACATATCTATCATAGCTGTTTATCCAGAGGATGATGGGAGTTTGATGAATCATACGGAGGGGGGCTCCTTCTTTGTCTCAAACACTTTGAAGTTTGAAAGAGACAAAAGAGCAGCAATGCTTTATCAAAGATGAATGATTGAGAGCGAGAAGACATTGATTTACGCCCGCAGTGCCATACCTGTACACCTTCATTTGTGCAGTATATGCTATTGCAGCTGACTGATGTTTTGACTCTCTTTAGGGGGAAAAAGTGTAAAGGTTTGGCAGTTAGGGCCATCATAGTAACGCCAAGATTTGCTAATTAGCACAAGGGAAAGTTCAGAGTGATAGAAGTGGAATTAGTTCAGTAACTTCTCATTAAACAGTGGATTGCACTTTTTTTTTTTAAATGATAGTAGCAACAAAGGAAAATTTGGGAAATTACCAATTATGTTATTATGTTCAACTGGAAACTGATCATGATGAACAACCAGATGATTAATAGTGTAATGGGGTTATTCCTCGGAAGTCCAGGAATGCCCTTTCATAGCAGTGCAATAGTTAGTGGGATCTGTTCAGACTCATTCATAGATCCAGGCCTTTTTTGCATGATTTTTTTTTTAAATCTGAAAAAGGAAAGTATTTTGACAATGAGCTGCTGAGAATCAGCCGTCACTGTAAAGTAAGCAAGTGAGCGGAAACAGAGAGCGCAGGATGTGTTCACGCTTTAAAGTTTTCTGTTGTTTTGTGACAGCACACCCTGCGGCCCACACAGCCTCTGTTACACTGTATAAAAATCTCTCCTTGGTTCCTGAAGTAAACATTAACCAGACATATGCACACCTACTTGTATACAGAGGTCAGGAGAGCGGTGGCATTTCATACATTTCATTGCTTACTCTAGCACATCGCCAGTACATACACAAACTAGCGGCCAGCAAATATAACTGCCATTTCTCCAGAGGTTTGTTCTATTATTGTATGTATCTCTGGGCGCATGTGTGTGCATTTCAGTATGTCTGCCTGTGTTTGTGTGTTTGTGCTGTAACCAACCATCTCATTTCCCCATAGGAGGACTTAGTCTGGCTGAGACTGCATCCTCCAGCACACTCGCATTAACATTTCATCCTGATTGTCTCTGTCAAAGTAATTCATCATCATCGACTGGGACTGGAGCCTCCCTCGACTTCACATGTCTCTCCCCTCCATCTCCCTCCCTCTGTCTCCAGGTTTCCTCTTCGTTCCCATTTCTGCCCCCATTTTTGGCTTTGCCTCTCTGGCTTTACCTCTCATGTCCTCTCTTGATGTTTCTCTATCTTACTCTGGTCCATCTGGCTCTTGAGATAAACGCAAGCCTGGCTCTCCTCACCCAGACAAAATATATATAAAGATGAACGTAATCACAGTTTGGTTATTTAGTCCAAGTGACCCTCCTGTGGAACATTATCCATCTGTCAACCTCGTCTTTGCTTACCTCAGTCACTCCTCCTTTTTTGGGGTTTACTCCCCTCTTACTCGCCAGGGTTCAGATTGACAAACAGATTATATCCAGGGGAAAACGTGATTAATGAGTTTGTCTGAATAACGTAAATCAACCTAATGGAACTGGAGACACCAAATGAAGGAGCAAGAGGGAAAAAGAGATAGAGGAGGAGAGGGACAGGGGTTGCTCAGGGTTCAGATTTCCACTCAACTGAAATGCAAAAGCAGTAAGCAGGCCTCAGCTGCTGTCACACCGGCCTTTGAGGGAAACAAAGAGGAGGATAGACCAACTTTTTCTCCTCATCTTTCCTTTCTTTTGTCTTCTTACTATGAGTCCCTGGAGTACCCTGCCCCTCCCTCACATCCATCCCTCCACCCAATCCTCTCATCCAACCAGATATGATCCCGTCCAAACCATTACCACCAGCAGCACCACCACCATCACTAATCCAAGGACAGCGGCTGTAGCACCACGCACATGCACACACATGCTCACACACCTTCACATGCACACAATCACACAGAAAACCTAAGAGACAGCACTTTACAGTCTGCTAGCTGCAACAATGAAATCTGTGCTTTACTGACAGAGTCAGGACCCCTAAAGACATAAGAGGATCAAGTTGCTCATCCGGTAACTTAAACCATTTAACCATTTGTGCACTTAACTCCATTGACATGCAATTTTTAAACAGAAAACAATGCAAAGGAGATGTCTTGTCAAACAATGAGGCTTAAGACTCTTAACCGAAATGAATTTGGAGGACTTCTCGTTTGAAGAGACTTTAACAACCTTAACAGTTGAAAAGCTGCACTTTGTGTATTTCTTTCTAATATTTTAGGAAAAAAAAGGTGCAGGGACTTTTAAAATTGGCTTCTTTTTTTTTTGTCTTTGAAACAATAATAAACAAAAAAAAAAAAAACAAAAAAAAAAAACACCATGGTGTGCTTGTGTAAATGCAAACTTTGTCTTTGTGTAATTAACTTAAAAGCTTAAGTGCTGCAGTCCGGATCCTCCACAACATTTAGTCTCATTGTTAAAGGAGGATCTACGGATTACTATTGTTACTTTAAAACTAAATCTGCAAAACAAGGCTAGTACAATGACAATGAGATAATTAGCATTAGACTTTTGGACTTAACCCGATAAAACACAATGATATACCTGTCTTGGACTAATTTTTCAGGCTTGTTTTTCTGTGTACATTTGAGTTCCTTCTTTTTCTAAGCCATTTTTAAGTGCTAAAACTATGTAAAATAAGTCCTTTAGTGTCAATCCATTCTCTTAATCTACTTTTTTGTAAAAGTTTTAGAATTTTTTTGATAAAAGATAAATAAATAAATCCCACAATCAGCCAATCCCATATCTTATGTAGTAAGTAACTGCAGGTTATAAATTCAAAAATGTAATCACACAATGCTGACTACAGGCAGGACTGCCCATTGTTTCTGATCTAAGTCCGATTTTACAGGAAAACTTTGACCAGAATAAATAATAGTCATTAGCATGTGCAAATAACATTTAACACTGCATGTCAAATCGTTTATTGTCTTTGTTTCTCTCTTTCGGGTTGTTAATTGGTAGTCCCTTTAGTTTGTGACGAACCAATTCAGTGCGACAGTCCAGAAGACTTCATTTTCATTTTCATTTTTCTCCTGCAAAGATAAGCCATCTGTGAAATGATACTGTAGAGGTTCATTCTCTCGTGGCATATTAATGTGATGAATTAAAATCCCACACTGACAGGTAAGGATGGAATTACAATGGATGCTTATGAGGTGTTTTAGTGGTTGTATGATGGTAGATTTAACAAGAAGGTCCAGATTCATATCGCCACTTTTAACTATATTTAATCGGAAGGACACACGTATTATTGGAATTAAGTAAGCAAACAGGAAAGCGGGATTTGTGTCGAATGTTATCTGCAGCTGAAGCAAGTGAGAATATTGTGTGACCAGCAGCTGCCTTTAATTAAAGCTTGTTCAAACGAGTTCCTCTCCTGGGGGGGGTTAGAGCAACAAGCAAGTAAAAAGAGACTCAAAGTCTGTATCCTTCTGTCATGTTGAATCCAAGCCATTACTGTAAAATCAATCACAAGCACACAGAGGTGTGCCTGCTTCTGACATGTCTGCAAAAGAACACAGACACGTGCCCTTTGACACCATTTCTACATCTGTCAAAAGACCGAAACTGACAAGTGAAGTGTTGTCAAACTGCGGCTGGGGAGCAAAATAGCCCTTCTGAATTGCTAAGGGCACTGTTGCTACCTTGGTGACCAATGGTAGCGGCGGCAGCTAATCCCCTCGTGCTGCAGCAGCAGAGCAGACCGCAAGCATGCACAGAAGACTCAGACGAGGTCGGCTGAATGAGGTGAAGGAGGACAGAGGTCTAAGGTGATAGGTTTCTTTATCCGGAAGTGATAAAGCCCTTCAACCTAAATTCAAAAGGAAGTAATTACACTTAATTTTTTACTCCAACACAGAAAGCCTGCGTCACTCGCATCCTTATGGCTTATGTTCAGTACAAAAAGGTAATAGTTCCTAGAACAAAAAAGAAAAACATTGGCAGGTAACATAATCCAGGCCACAATTACCTTGCCTAACAAACCATAATTGGAAAAACAAATTAGTAGTACATAAATGTAATTTCTAGGGGACAGGGGTTGGATGAGGGCCACAGGACTCACAGAGCTGCATTCTCTCTAATTACATTTGACTTTATAAGTGTACATTAAAATGAATTTAGTACACAGTATTAATCCAAATGGAATAGATAATCTAGAGGGCATACAGATATAATCTCGAGACATGTCATTTCATTATGCTCAGTGATGTTACAGTTTATCAGCTACAGTAATGGTAGTATTGTTCTGTGGTAAGAATCAGAATTCAACCAACCCCATCTGCCTTTCATTTTTCAGAAAGGCTCAAGGTAAAATTACCCCTCAAACCAGAGGCTGAAGCAGTTTCAATAAATTGGCATACAAATTACAACCAGAGCACATCACTGGGCAAGAACCCAAATACTTTTATTTGCAAAACTAAGTGCCCTGGTGGCTGTGTTCACAAATATGAGATAGATCCACATTTCAACAGAGCAGTTTTCTTGTTGCTTTCCATTCAAGTGCAACAACAAGACAAGTAGTGAGGGCAAGTCGGAAGTATTGATGTTGTGTAAAAGCAATGCAACATTACGTATTAAGAAAAAAGCCAGTTCATGTCTTTTTTTACTCTGTGTATTAACACCCGATACGCCTTCAGATTACAAAATTGCCAGCCCCTTCTATCCACAATTATAAACTCCTGTGTGTGGATTTGCCAGTTTAAAAAGTTTAACTGCTGTATTTGCATCTATAGCTGGTGCTATAGACTAGAGCTAAAGAGATGCAACAACAACACAAGCTAATCCGTGCAATGTGCCACCGAGGGGTTTAGCCCTGGGGAGGGACTTAGAAAAGAGAGAGGGAGAAGGGAGGGGGACTTAAAGCAGTCATTGTCCCTCTGGGAGCAGATTAACTATTTTAAAAGCAAAGGTGACGTCTACTGCTGGCTCGCCCACGTTCTGAAACTCTGTGTAAGATTATGGTCCCCCTTCTCTTTGTTTACCTCTCCTTTCCCTACTTTAGCCCTGTAGCATCTTTTGCTCACTTTCTGTCTTCATCTTTCTCACCTCACACTCCTTTATCATGTGCACAGGCTTTCTTTTAATCAAGTAGGAGACAGGCATATGCTCACTCAGAGCGACAATCAGAAATGCCTGTTTCAGGAGTGGAGCCAAGGCCATCATGAAAGCACCGGGTGCACAGGGAAGACTGTGCCGATTAAAAGTTATTATGCCACTGCAATGCCACCAATGTGTGAATTGGGTTGGGTGAAGGGCCATGGGGAGGGCTCTGTCCATGGGGAGCAGCACAAATGTGCAATGAGAAAAAGGGGAGTACACAGGGGATGACGCGACTTGAGAGAAGAGGGAGGAGAAAGTAGGGCACGCAGGAGCAGACTTGGGTGTAAATATAAGGGTTTCTTATGAATGTGTGGAGAATGATCAGGGGTAAGGAGATGAGGCACTACAAATAATCTACACAAGGGAGTAAAGAGATAAGTGCTAGGCTATAGAAGGCGGAGGCGAGGGGGGATTTTGAAAGTAGAAGTGAGAAAAGAGAGGGCACTGCTCATGGGATATACTCCTGTTTACTTAAAGGAAAACAAAGACTGGCACTGAAAAGCCTGGCATGGAAATACAAATAAATCCCCTCTTGCCACCAAAGTCTTTTTATTGTATAAAAAACTGCATTTGGCAAGGGAGAAGTAAAAAGAACTTCACTCCAATTATTACATTTCTCATGCCTTTTCTTTCTTGAAATATAAGTGTTGTTGAGTGTATGTATTGTAATAATTCGCAATGGAGTTGTGTTTTTCTTTCTCCCCTTTCACAGCAAACCAGTCCCCCTGTGTGATCTGCATAATGCATGAATCCTCTGCGTAGACTGTCAAGGGAAACACAAGGCACAGGAGCAACAATAGAAAGCAAACTTGATGTATCATATGTAGTTTAATGAATTATTACATAAGCCCCTCAGTGCTTTCCTTGAAACTGTAGGAGTCCTGTTCTTTCACTATATAAAGACATCCTACCAAAAGTATTCACCGAGAAGAAACATCCTGTTGATACACTCCAGCACTCTAGTAAATGTGAATACCCCCTGAGCACACACACACACACACAGATGCACACACTGAATGAACATGCTGCACATGAACGCACATCAAGGCCTTTGTGTCACTGGATCTGTCAATCTTCTTCTCATTTTTCTCCTCCTTTTTTCACTTTACTCAAAAACACACATGTACGCACACATCCAAGCCAACACAATTCAGGTCCGTCATAATGAGGCCATCATGATGAGGGAAACACAGAGTCAACAGAGAGCCATTCATAGCACAAAGCCGCGGAGTCTCCTCAAGTCTCTGTGTGGAGCTAGCTCCAGTGTGTGTGTGTGGCTGCCAGGCAGGGTGGGCCCCAGAGGAGAGGCTTACATGGCATGACCTCAGCAAGAGACTTCCCTCCTCCAGGCCCTGGCACTCAAATGTACACCCATGAACACACACACACACATAGATATATAGAGTGTTCCCAGCATTCCTGGCAGCACCAGTCCAACCAGAGTCTGCCATATCTTTTAGTAACTTCTTCTGATGATTTCCTCTAAGTCTCCCTGTACAGCCGTGATCATTCTTATATCTGGTTTTATTCCACTGGTAGCTTTAGTGGAAAAAAAAACTCTTAAAGTTCAATAAAGATGCACCATCTAGTCCTCTCAAAAACATTTTCTAAAAAGGTCTTGATTTTTTTCTTCTTCTTTTTCAGTGCCTTGAAACTGTGAAATTAGCACAAACACAGGGTATGCCAGTTTCACTCAGTGTTCATATCAGTCAGATCTTGCTAGCCCAGTGGTAGCAAGAGCATTGGGTTTGTAAGGACGCCAAATGTTGGTCAGTCGCCTAGACCATCAGGCAGGCGGTTAGCGAAAACAAATTTTTCAGCTTTTCGACAACATCAAAATTACAGTTTCTGTTGGTTCCCACTGGTAAACCCTCAGATCTTCTTGTTGTAGAGATATTTAATCAAAATGGACTCGTAAGAAGTAAACAGCCATCATTCCATCTTCTTCCACTTATCAAGTTCAGGGTTAGGAATGGGCTGGGGCCCATCCCAGCTGTCACAGGGCGAGAGGCAGGGTACTCTAACTCTGATGCATAGACAACCATTCACATTCAAATTTACACCTAGAGCCAATTTCCTAACAGGCCATACAAAATAAAATATTCTTTGGATTTCTTTACGTTTTAGTCAGTGCAAGGAAACTGTACGGAAGCTATGTTATTTATAACAAGTGAGTTACATGCTCAGCTTTAACAAACAAAACAAGAGATTTTTTTGTTATTTCATTCTATCCAATGTGGACATTTTTTTATTTTGTCCACATCCAGTTTGTCATGACTAAGTCCACTTTGTTTATTATCTTTCCAACATCCACCTTACATATAATGCAAATCATTTCCTCTGAGCTTGCGCTAAGGGCAGAATCCCAGATTTGCATAACTATAGCAAGAGATGTACTATACTGCACATTGCTGCTGCATAATTCATCTACATTGCAAGACATAATTCCAAGAAAACCAAATATTAGAACTCTGAAAAGCAAACGAACGGATAGTAAGAATGAGTTGCCTCCATATGCAATGGCATGGAGACACTTGCGAAGTTTTAAGGGGGAAATACAGACCTCGGTTTAAGGACAGCCAAACTTTCTCGTGTATATTTAATGTGAAAAACCATATTCTCCTCTCCCCCGTCCACAGTGTCATCACAAAGTTAGACCCGAATCGAGTTTGAATGCGGTGATTTTTCATGCTTTAAAATGAAGACCCGCTGCCAAGAGCGCACAATTAAAATTAAGTTTGTGTTCAGATGACAGACGTTGAGTCGTCATGCTAACAAACTGAATGAATTATAGATCGCCTGCATCACCCCACCCAGAGTCTATCTCTGCCTCTATCTTTCTCTTTGTCTGTCAAAATGTGATGAGCTAAGAAACTTAAGAAGCAGCTTTGGGTGTGAAACTGTATCCCTCTCTGGGGGTTTGAGCCATTTTGTTGAATTTGCATCTTAACAACCTTTCTGAGTAATTGAAAAAGTGGTGTCAGAGCCCAGAGTCTTGATCTCTGATATGGTAATTACCTTCCATTTATGCCAGAGACTTTCAGGGAGTCCTGAGATCCAGAGGCAGCAGCTGTCTTTGAGGAAAAAGCGTAATGACCTGCATATGTCTCCTTCTTTTTGGGAGCTATCAAAATGCATTCGGTTGGGTATTTTAATCTGTGGTTGACATCTCTGATTATAAGATCCAGTAAAGTTGTCTAATCTTCTAACAGCAATGGAAGGAAGGAGGTAGGGATTTAAAAAATGGAGGGATGGGGATAAGGGTCTGAGGATAGGGGCAGACCTTTCATGTGGTTTTACCCCACTCTAAAATGGGTTCCAGAAGCGAGCATGCTGCGTACACACAGCACTTAAGTCTAAGCTTTTGATCATGAGCTACTGGTTTGGTTTGGTGTGCGTGTATGTGTGCTGAAAGATCCATATGAAGATCATTAATCAGTGACACCGCTCACACGTGCAAGCACACACACGCACACAGTGAGAAAAACCATCAATTCCTTTGTTTTTATTTAGGTTATGTGGTAAACTGAGGAGAAGCTGGAATATGAGCTGAGGATAAGAACTCAAATGAGGCAACGCAGAAGTGCGACTGACTGAAGCACACGAAAAGCCTTGAAATCAGTACTTTGTCGTACATTCTTTAATGCTACAAGCAATTAACTGCAACAAAGCCTTTGATGCCAAACTCTTTGCAAAGATGCAGACTAAAATGTCCACAGACTCTTTACTGTCCCACACGAACAAGTGTTTAATCTTCCCAGATGCACCTAAAACATGACAGGTGACATACATCAGCTGCCTGTTGTACTGCTGTAGGAACCAGCAGCTTTTATCATCCTATTCAGCACCATCTTTCAACTGTACCTATGGATGCCAATGCTGCAAAATGTCAAAACAAATAGCTCAGAGGAACTACTTCAAGAAAGAGACGTCTCACAGATGAATCTGCTTGTCTCGGGTAATATAAACATCATACTCAGCAAGGGTGCGTGGATGTGTGTGTCTGTGTTGACAAGCAGACACATATATGTGTATATATGCTACACATAACATAGACGACTCCCACACATTGTATGATATTTGAAAAGAAAAAGAATTTCATCCTAGTGGAAGAAGCAACAGTGTAATATCAGGCGAGCACACGTGAAAAAAACAGCAACAGAATCAGTAAATATACACTTTTTAATTGTGTGTGCTTGACCTGCTGCGCTGCATATGAGTCAACACTTTCTCTCAGTCACCTCAATCACTGGATTAGCTTCAAAGTCATTTGTCAATTAAATTGCCCTCTTTTGAGAGCCGAGTCCAGCCACAAATCATGTTCAATTGGAGAGGGAGAAATTATGGTGGTGAGAAGGGAATAGGAACAAATTAAATGATCCTTGAAACCTTTGTAGCTCCAGTTCTCTGATTTATCCTTTTTATGCCTTTAAGATAAACTATTGGCATTAGCTTCATCGGCTGCTTTTAGCAGCATAAATGCATGAATATAGATTGACTATTGGTGAAGGTGAAAAGGCTAAAAGCCTCATAAAATTGCTAAATGAGAAATGATCAAAAGAAGAGTTTACTTTTTTTCTTTTTTTTTTTTTAAAGTGCATTTTTCTTCTTGCAACTGAAGGTTTCCCTCTTTACGTCCTGTGCAATGTCACCGTCACAGCCTTGGTGCTAATTACATACAGGACATTATCCCTTGGTATACATGTAAGTCTTCCTCTAAGTCCCAATCAATACAGAGTTTGTTAAAGAGCCACTAATGTCCGTGGCTCCATGCTTCGCAGACACTAACGACCTCGCTCTGGATCAGCCACGACAGCTGAAGACACCCAGCACACGCTGCAATCAATACTTTCTCATACTGGCTCAGTCTTTAGCTCGCTGTCAATCTCACCATCTGTCTTACTGCCTTCGTATCTCTTCTTCTTCTGTTACCAAAGGTGTAATCTCTCCCCCCAATCATTTTCTATACCTCCTATCTTTCCATTTGAGCCACTCATCCACTCTTTCTCTTTCCAGCTATTGGCTGTCCATCGCAATCTATTTCACTCTGTCTCCTTTCTTTTTCCCTTCTACCCATCTTTTTCCCCTCCCTTTCTCTCTCTCTCTCTCAGCCCAGCCAACAGCTTCATTGTCCTTGGGTCGGGGTGAACAATGTCGTCCCACATGGGGCCCCTGTGCAGTCCCAGCTGAGAAGGCAGGGAGCACCAGAAAACACCCATAACTCAGTGTTTCAACTGGGCTTCGGGATAAAGGGAAGCCTCACACATGGCTGACTATGTGGGTCAGCCTAGGATCATTTGTAGACTAGAAGGCCAGCAACTGGCACCAGAATCCCCCACTGAGGGTGTATATGTGTGAGCGTGTGAATGAGTGAGTGGGTGAGTGAACGAGTGTGTCATGTCCCCTTGCAAACCCAGTGGTGTGAGGCCCCCCCTCCCCAGCTCAAGTTCATCTCAGCCAACTATTCTATGGGAAACCTGCTCTTCTCTCCATCGCCATTGCTGCATCCCTCCACCCCCATCCTCTACGGGACCGCACCCAGATGCCTTTGTGAGCAGCGGGGACAAAACAGGGGGTTCTTTGGGGCCACCAATTAGTCCTTCCCCATGGGGCGACAAGGGCGATGAATAGAAAGACCCCCAAACCGTCCACGCATATAATCTCAGCCTTCGCTTTGGAAGTTACACTGTCACAGCCACACAGATTCCACCTTGTTTTCAGAAGAGCCTTCTTGATTTAAAGACACGGCTCGCTGGTCCAAAAAGCGAGCATCCGGATGCCAGCGAGTCACTTTGTCAGAAGAATGCGATGGAACTTACTGTGTGTTCACCCCGCAAGGCACACAAGGATGGCTTTTGGGAGGTGAAGGGGGGGTTAAGAGAAGGTGAATTTTTCCCATCAATCACCAAGTGACATAAGCAACAATACCAACTTGGAATCCATTACCAAAACAAACAAAGACATAGCAGGAGAGTCTGCAACAGGAACCCAACACGGCTGGACAAGCTATGTAAACTAAAGTGGTGACTGAGTAGGAGCAGGGTGAGCCTTTGAATGAACACAGTGATTGCTGGTGAACCGTAACACAAGTCACAGTGACGAGATGTCTCAATAGTTGCATTATCACTGTTACGAGCCCCTCCCTCAAGTGCTTATCGGAGATGGATTAGCTTTTAAGGGGGGGCCTTAATTTGCAGGAAAATGCTAATTTCTTCCTGCTTATAGATGAAATAAAGGTTTTCATGAGTCAAAATTGTAAGTCAAAATTATCTCGATACAAAAATTATTCAGACACAGACTCAAGAGATTTTTGTCTGAATTTAAAACTCCACACCTCTTAACTACGCTAACATTCATCTCCTCATCCTTTTGAAAAACAGTTTGAATGCATTGACTTTTTCTCTAAGAGATAAGGCGCCCAAGAAGCAAGCAGACAGTCTAATTAACGAACGCACACACATACATACACACACAGATTTAAACGTGCCATTTTCTGTTCTCACCTTTTTTAGACTGGCCATTGGCAGAGAGCTAAGAGAACATAACACAAAAGAAGGGAGAAACAGAGAGAGACCGGAGGAAAAGAGGATGAATGTGAGATATTTATGGACATGAGTTTTCTCCAGCAATCCTTTCTCCTGCTGCTCATCCTCCTGTCCAATGAACTGAGTACTGACAAGCCAAGACAGGTTAAGCTTTTACGGCGACCTCCCATCTGATCAAAGTAAGGCAAAAAAAGTCCCGACTCTCAGGCATTATTGTGATAGGCTGCGGTCATGCATTTACATGCATCTTAGCTCAGCTGTTTGCAAGAAGAGAGCCTTGTGCACAAGACTTCAAGTAGCTGTTTGTTACACAAGCTCTCTTTTTCAGCTAATATCTGTCTATACATACTATATAGCCACACTTGGGAAATGCCTGTTACCTGAAATTATCATTTAGACTTGCTCCAGTCAGTTGGAATAAGACCCACAATCCACTGTAACAAAATATACAGACACATAGGTTCACTTACTTTACTTAACTGCAACATAAAATCGATATGTTCTGTTATTTGATATAGGGTTATTGAGGCATAAAAGGATGTGTTGTCAACATTCCCAGTTAAAAATGAAAGACCAGCTTGCTCAGACCAGATCCAGGACACCTTCCACCTGGTCTGAGCAATCGGATTTCATTGCATCCTCAATACATCCTGCATGCATTTGTGCATTTTAGCTTACTTAGAGCTATCCACTGGTGACTGAATCCTCCAAGACCCATAATAACGCTAGGTATGAACAGAACCATAATAATGATATTTTTCTGAAATTCTCTTAAGTGACACTTTAGCAGTCTTTCCTAAAACATCATGAAATTGCATCATAAATTTTCCATAGAAAGAAGTTTAAATCTTATGTGCTGTAGAGGTTTATTGAATAAAAACATGTACAAGGTCATGCTTCAGTTAAATGATCCTCTCCAAAAAGTCATTTAATAAAAAATACATAAATAAATAAAAAACTAGGCTCTGCTCTGAACAGCAAAACAGAAACAGAGAATGCTCTCCAAGTGAGGCGCATGGGCTCTTTGTTCATCATCATCAGCAATAGTGCTCCGCCAGGCTATTTAATGCTTGGCTGGAGAGTCAGGCAGCATTTTATCTTTGTTTCAGTTCCCATACCTGAGGAATACTTTTATATTCTCAAATGTTACACAGGGCAAGTGTCACAGAGACTGTAATTTATGAATTACAATTCACAGTTGCGGTGTACCAAACACAAAACAGAAACCTCTGCTGAGGCTCAGGTCTTTGTCATGTAAAGGTGACAGTGTCACTTAAAGCATTTTCACCTGGTCTTCTTCCACAATGGTATTTCATTACCTTACAGTATAGCCGGTATGCCATCTGAAGGTGAAAGCTGCTTTGTGGGTTCTCACTGAGAGGTGGGGAAGTGCAGGAGGGCTGCTAGGCAATAGATCAATGACTCCGTGTTTCCACAGAGAGCGCGATAGGAAGTACAGGGCGAGCAGCAGCCGATGCCTTAAAATAGTTCTACCGATTGGAGCTCAGCTTTAACCCAAATAATGGAGAGGCTGACCAAGGTCTGCCGAGGTCTGTACATTTTTGATTAGCTCATGACCTCCGGAGAGTAGAAACAGAAGACAGATTTCATACGGACGAGATAGAAAAGTGGGACAGGAGCTTTTTTCTGACTTTTTCTGTCTCTGTCTGGAGCCTTGGCCAATATTTTTTATTTTATTTTTCTAATTAGAGTTTTGAGTATAAAACCAGAGAGAAAGGTGACAATGTAGCTCATGCACAACAGGTTCGTGTGTGTACTGTTAGAGCATGTGTGCTGTGTCTGAGTAATCATCCATCATATCTGTCAGATTAGACCTACCTAGTAATGGCTTCAGGCAAATGTCAAACAGTCAAACACACACGCACGCGTGCATGCACGCACACACACACACCCACACACACACACAGTTTAAGACTTTTTCTTGTATTATTAAAGACTCCTCTTCTGAAGGGACAACAGTTCTACAGCAGACATTAGAATAAGATTAACACATATGGTATGGACTTTTTTTTTTTAAAGAACTTTAATGACTCCAGATTTAAAAAAAATAAAATAAAATAAAATCTGAAGCAATCTGATACGGGCCATTACTACTTTGAGAAGTATCCGGTGGCACAGGCACACATACGTACATCCAGCACAGATGTTCACCCTCTCTTGTTCTTAGCTCTGCTTTAAAGCTACAATGTTTTGTTCATTAATGGTTTCCTCAGCTGAAGAAGATAAACTGAGGAGACCGTTTGTGGTGAGAATGTTTTTACCTGGTAACTTGATGGCAGTTTGCAGCATATCTTCACTCTTGTTTGAACCACAATGTCTCTAACAGCGCTTTACTCATGCAGCACTGTACTTCTCACTCTCTGTCTCTGTCTCTGTCTCTCTCTCTCTCTCTCTCTCTCTCTATATATATATATATATATATATATATATATATATATATATATATATATATACATATATATCTTTCTCCTCCCTCTTCCTCTGTTCCTTTCTGCACTCAGTCTTCTCCCAGCCTCCTCCACCCTCCCCCTCCGCCTTCACTCGCCTTTCTCAGGGTCAATTAAGCTACAGTAACTAAACAGCAGTGCACCCTGTCACATTCCATCCAGTCCCACTCAGTGAGTGACTACAACTTTCAGTAAAACAAACGGGCTTTGAAGGGACCCGCTTCAGCAGCTATTACCATATGAACAACTCACTTCCTACCACACAATGAACTACCTTGACAGACCTTCTGTGGCCTCAGGCTGTCCTTCGTAGAATTGTGTTATTAATGGGGTATAAAGAAGGGTCTGTGTGCAGGCTGTCTGCCCTGTTTCGCCTCTGGTGCTCTAGCCTGGTCTGCCTGGCTCTGCCTTCCCAGCATTGCAATATTCAGCTCATGGGGGGTCAGCAGCAAAGACGCTCACACACACACACACACACACACACACACACACACACACACACACACACACACACACACACACACACACGCACACGCACACGTAAAGTACACACGAGCTCACAGCAGGGTATGGGCATAAGTACAGAGAACACGGAACATGAAATGAAAACTTTGATGTACACACACTTGCACACATGTTCACACAAAAACATGCACACGCTTTCAACTATGAGAGTGCCATACTGTGCACTTGAGAAGCCAACCTCCAGCAAAGACAGATCTATTTCTCTTCCCCTCGTCCACCTCCTCACACAAAGAGTACAGCATGTCAACAGCTGACATCTTTAAGAAGGATGAAAACGTTCTCCTCCTTTTTCGATATTTTCAAACTAAAATAGAAAAGTTCACACTACAACACAGATCTAATTTAAACTGCAGTTTACCGCAGCTCAGTGGAAGTCTGACTTTTTCTTGGAGAAAATTCCTTATGCACAACAGTTTGCGTTGTACTGACAACAGGTTTGTAGAGACTAAATAGCAAGAACGGAGCCGCTTCTGTGAGCCAACGACAGTAGCTTAAGAGACACAAACAAGGCAGACAGCAACGGGAACAAAAACGAATGAAACCGATACGTTTTCATTGTCCGATTGCACTGCAATGCAACTCCGGGACGGCACTTGCTATGAAAGGTGTCATTAAATTGTCCTGGCTTGTTTTACCTGGCCAAAATATCTGTATGTGTACAAGGACAAACTGTACTTGCGAGTAATATTTCTCAATCTACCTGCAGGCAGGTAGATCCGCTTTTCTCGTGACCTGATACTTTCCTGTGCATCTCTACACCTTAAAGGCTAACACAACAAACCTGCTACATTCAAGAGCAGCCATACTGACTGAAACGGAGACGGGGGGAAATATCAGATGAATTGGCTGGGCACCCGACACGAGTTTGTTTGTCTTATCTATATATTTGATCTGGTTAGGGGAGGAAGTTTTGTTCAATGGCTCTTTGTGATCCACCACTGCAGCTTATAGCTTACATCCTCAGGCTGCAGGGTGGGTGGGCAGGAGCACAATCAGATGGGTTCAAGTGAACACTTAATGTTCTTCTCTGCTTGAACGTAGCAAACCAGATCTATAATATGCGTCAACAGGAAACGCAGAGCACACCCTGCAATCAGATCTACTTACATCACAGTGACATGTCTTTTCTCCACATCACAAAGAGGGGGAAAAATGCTAAATTCGCCACACTGCCAAAAATTGTAATTGCAGAAATACTCACGCTGTTACAAACCGTGACTCTGTGTTCTTAGTTTGGCCTCACTCTGATGTTCGTATTCGTGAACATATTGTAATTCAAAGAAATTGGAAACAGCAGATGGCGTGACAAAGTGTTATATTATGCAGCAATATTGTACCATACCTTGTTTTAGTGCTCCCAGTTGAGTTGTAGGAAATGATGCTGCCAAAAACAATCAAGCCAGAGAGATCTAGCATTTGTGTTAAGTGTGAGAGATTCGCTATTATCTCTCTCTCTCTCTCTCTGACTAAAACATTGGATTGATTATATTTTATATAACACCACTGTACTATGAGTGGCCAGTACATATTTTTAAAAAGTATCTCAATCAATGTAATGATTAATGTAATTCTATGATGAAAACAATTTGATACACCATATTGTTTCTGTTAATAATAGATTATTTTATTGTCATCAGAAGAAGTTAAAAAAAGGAACACATATTTATTTTCTTAACCGTTTATCCACTTCAGGGTCTCGGGGTGGGAGGTCTGGACTCTCCACATGTCACCAGTAAAAAACACACAACTTCTTCCAGAACTCACAGTGTTCTAATTGAATAGTTTGATTTATAACAAATACTCAGCAGTGCATGACAAAAAAACCCACCTACTCATAAGTGAGATCCTGGAAGCAGCAATGGTTGCACTAAATGGCTCAAATGATTAATTGACTATCACTGTAGTTGTTAATTAATTTTTAGTGGATTGCCTAATAGATTAACCCTTTAATTCTTTCAGTTTAAGCTCATACATCCCAGCTGACTCCTTCCTTCATCATTAAATTGTGGTCTCCAGCAGGCACCTGACACTAGGAAAACAAAGAAAACCCGAGTCAGAGAATCCACCTTCTCATGGATCAGATCTTCGTCTGACCACAAAGTCATCTGACTCCCAGTGCATATCTGACCCACCGTCACTTGATACACAGAATCCAGCCCAAAACCTGGATAGCAGATACCGGACAGGTAACCCAGCCCATCGAATCGCATGCCTTTAACTTGAGGCAAAGTGTGTTTCTTTGGATACCTCTGTGCACGTACCTGCGTGCTTGAGCCTGACCGTGTATATTATTTTATAGAGGTCTTCTAGAATTTCCAGATAAGGGTCATAATCCCATAAAAGCTTGTCAAAAGCTTGTTATCGCTCACACATGTTTGTTCATCAAACTCCACCTTAAAACCCCTCAGAGGCGGATAAAGTTCCATCATCTGCCAGGTAATAAAATACACTATTTGTTCTCTTATACAAATGTCTGCAGTACAGGTGCGCTCGTCTCTCTGTCCATTTGAGAGATAGTTATCAGTTAAAAGGGTAACCAAAGCCTCAACACTTGTCAGGTCCCCCGTTTTTTCTACATTCAGCTCCTCATTAGGTCCCACTGTGAATAATATCTCCTTTTAGCTCTGTTTACTTGAGGCATATGGCAGGCCTACAGTAGTCAGCAAGCTGTTTCCTATGACTAACCTTTCCACTACGGTTTTATTGGTGCACTCTTATGAGCACATCATATGGTGACTGCAGCATATTTGACCCATGAGCTGAACTCATGATAGCAGTGGTTTCACCGAAAAGAGGAAGACAGCGGTCATCCGTGTGAGGAGGAAAGGCACACAGGGCAAACAGTATTAATGCTTCTATTGATTACAATCTTGCCATCCGCTTCTACACTCTCGTTAGATGTAACACAATGCATCCCAGGGAACGAATAACCATTGCTAATGGCTATAAAAAGCTCTTGAGAATCGGCTAACATTCTAGCCACTAAAATCAATATTTCCCCCAACCACAATCTTTATTTAATCTCAGTATAGTGGCACGAGGAATTAAGGATGAAAAGCAGATGAGAAATTGCTAAGTCAGAACAGAGTAAGAGACACTTGGTTAGCCTAAATTGACTGAAGCTTAGCCACTAAATCTTAGCACCTAACTAAAGTTTACACAGTACCTCTGTGTGGCTGCAACTGATTCAGACATGTTCAAAAATCCACTCTGTTGCTATCCAGTAAGGTACTTTGGATAAAAATAGCGCCTCTCTTCCTGTGTTGTGTCAAACTGACTCCAATCATTCACAGAGGATTCCAAATAACAATTAATTAATGAAAAGTACCTCCCCTGTGCTCACCGCTCCAGTTGACGCTGTAGTCACAACCCAGGCAGTATTTACTATAAGTAATTAGCCCAGAGTTACAGGCATGGAAATCACCGTGATGATGGAATAACTATCTGAATGCCTCAAGGGCGGGACAGGAAACGAGAGCACTCAAACAGACAGTCATGCCTTATTATGCAAGTGGTGGAGGTAAGAAATACAGCCTCCCCAGGTAATTAAGGTCGTGTAGGCAGCTTCTTACAGACAATTGCCCTGAACAAGCCTGGTGTGAAGTGAAAGATGCTGATGTAAAGTGGAAGTGAAAATAAGTGAAACTCTGCAGTGGTCTGACCTCTGTAATCAGAACCAGAATAAAATATTAACTATTCAAGCATTAAAAGACAAACAGTTTGAGCAGGTTACACTATGGATGGATGAGTTGTGAGTGGTATTATTTTAAATATCACAAATGTAAGTGTTGCTAAAATGGCAAGGGAAACTGCATCGCATATGTATAATGTTACTCTAAACGTGCAGCTTGAAGCACACTTCGCAGTAGCCATAAATACTGAATTCTCCTATTGGATGTATTTAAGGCTGTCATTTAATTGCTCAGCTGTCACGGGGTCCTGAGCTCACATGATTATATTTGTGCATACTTATGTGCATGGTGTCATGTGTGCGTAAGAAGCACATGAACCACTGTGCATATAAAGCATATGGCAATATACTTAAGCTACGGCAATTACTGGTAACCACATCCTCATTCTTCACAGGGTTTGTGCTATCTGTGACTGTTAAATTACCACAGTGTGGGTCAGCCAGGGTTACATAGCTTGACTAACGCAAAGTACACACTCACATACACCATCATAGTTGTAAGCACACACTAAGTCCTTCACCTGTTAATGTGTGAAACAAATGACGCTTGCAGCGGCGCCAGAGCGAACACACCACCATGTCCCATCTTATCAGCTGGCTGCATAAAACGCTGTTTGTTCTAGATAGAGTCTGCAACAATCAACCAGTCTGCTAGAGGGGATTCAACTGGCCCTGGATGACTGCACCTCACAGGACTGAACAGAGAAGCAAATCCAGTGTGGCACGGGGGAAGGATGGAGATCAAAGTCAGGTACAGACTGAATGACAACAATAGGCCTACACCACGGGATCAGCTCAATGCTCCAAACTCCCAATCTTATCTAGGTCAGAGCCACACCTCCACAGACTCATCACACTGCCTTTTCTTGCTGTTTGATTTCTTTGTTGTCATGGGTGGTGATGTAATCTAATGTAATTTTGCAGTGTAAACTCTCAAGATGAAGACCAGGTAGCAAAGCCATGGATTTCCTTTGTGAAAACACTCAGACAAGAGCAAAACTAGTTTTTGGAATAAGTCAGCCAAAGAGGAACCAAAACAATAATCTTCTAAAATGTTTTAAACCCTTCAATACACATTTAAAAGGTGGGAACCAGCTAAAAAGAAATAACTTTCTGTTATAAATTTGATTTTTTTTTTAAAACACAAAAATAATTTACTTAAGGAAGAAGAAGGGAAAAAAAACTTCCTTCATCAGTAAAACCCTCCGAAACCTTGTAAATGATTAACTGATAGTGCGTCTACACAGCATCACCTTCCTCCCAGTGTTCCTATCTAGTTACCGGGCTAGCATTACTAGACCAGGTAAAATTAGGATATCTTGTCCATCCAGGCTTAGCTCACATGTACCATGACAAAAACCTGCAGAAGGAAAAAAGACACGAGGGAGAGAGAAACTGAAGTGGTTGACTAATGAATTAGCTGTCTTCTGTTTTTCCTACCTGTCAACCAGCTGAGAACAGTTAAAAGCCTTTATGCAAACAAGATTTGATATTGAGAAAATGCACAGATTGTAATAATCTACCCGAAACAGAAATAATTCTCTGTGATAAAGCCTGACCAGCGTTGACTCATCAAATTCTCTTCAGAGGAGCTCGGCACGTAGCCATCACTCCTCACTCTGATTCCAAACCCAATTAAATAATCAAGGGTTCAACTGCTGTATAATACCATAATCAATAGACAGAAAATGTCTTGGTTATTGGGATGAAGTTAAACAGATCCCACAGAAAGTACAGAAAACCATCAGAGAAACAGATGAGAAGGTCCAAGATTAGCTGAGGATGGGAGCACATCAAAAGATACAGCGTTTCTGTATGCAGCTGCTGCACTGCCCAATCAAACCAAACTCAGAGACCAAAATAAGCCTCGCTGCACATTTCTCAGTCTCAACACACACCAATTTATGCAAGAGTGCATACCTACACAAACAAGACACTAGTTCCAATACATGCACTATAGCCTTACCCACCTTCACAAGCCCAGAAGCATTCACCTCCAGAATAATCCAGTCAGCAAACCTTAACAGGTTTAGAAAAGCAAAGCTTTTTAACAAATAACGTAAAAAGGCCCCCAGTAGGCTGTGATGAATGAATCAACCCAAGCATGCTGTGAACATTATCAGAGTGGGGGATGAATGAATATATTATCATGCAAGGCACAAATTCTCTTCTCCTGCCTCACAGCTTGTCTGTCTTCCTGCCTATCAACCTGCTTGCCTGATTACCTGCCCACATACAGAGCACCTTTTGTCCAGATTAAAGGGGGATGGATGGGGCAGGATGAAATATTATTTCTTTTCACGAGAATTCATTTTGAAAAGGAGATGCATTGGTTTCTTTGCTGTGCCTCAAAGCTTCACTGCCTCCCTTCCTAACTGTCCAGACTCTTTCTATTACCCTCTTTGACAGGCTGTCTTCCTCTGTACCTGTCTTTTTAAATGTCCCAGTTATCTCTAAGTCTGCATTCCTGCATGCCCCTAGCATAACTGTCTATCTGACAGTCTTGTTTATTTTCCCAGCTCAAGTTTGCTGTCTATACATTACGTTTATGTCACTAATTAGCACTAACAAATACATTTTGTGAGCAACTTACAATGATTGAGTTACATTGGGAAACTGCTACAAAACTATGTGTAATTTCTCTATTTTATTTTAAGTTTCACTGTAATTGAAACATGCCTACTGGTTTTCCCTGTTTGTCGTATTTTTGCTAAGCTTGGCTATCTGCTGCCATTTGGGGGCAGAGTCAAAAATATGTTTAACAACTGGAAATGCAGAATTCTCTATTTTTATGCGTGCACTGTTTTTTGTTCTTTGCTGCTAGAAACACCAAAGTCAAAGGTTATAAAGAACTTTGTTTTAGGTGGGTGAAACTGAGTGTAAAAATAATTAAAATGATCCCCTGCAGCTACTGTCTGTGCTTCTCCTATGTACTTCTTCGTGCTCCATTGTTTCTCCCGCTTCTCCTTCTTGCGGTGTACTGTGTTAATTCGCTTTCCTGGTTAAGCCAACCTTTCAACCAATCATCATTTGACCTACATGTAGCGTCATCGCCCAGGGGCGACACGGTGTTTGCTCGTTGAAGGACTGTACGCGAGCCTCCACGTTGTGTGAATTCCCATAATCCATCTCCCTGCGTAGGTGGGAAGCTACAAAAACAGACACCAACGCGGGACCATAAATTGGCCTTCAGCTGGCTTCGAGTATAAATGGATAAAGCTTCGGATTTTTAACTAAACCAAAACAACAATTTTTCTTTTGACCAAGTGTTTCAGGAACCTAACAACACGTGGGATTAGGAATCGGTTTACTGGTGTTTATGTCGAAGTCCTGCATTCTGCACCATTTACCCCGGCCTCCTTCCTGTGACTTTTCTGCTGTATAAGGATTTACGTTTCCTGGATTGTAAAAACATTACCTGTAAACACTATTATGGCAGCTATTTAAATATATTCAACTGGAGATACAGTTGCCTTTCTAGCTGCCTACCTGCCTGCTAGTCACCCTGTTTGCCTATCTGTTTAGTTTCCTAAGCTCAGGCTGCTATCACACCATACATTTAATCATTACAGGAGCCCTGACTATACCAAGCAGTTTCCCTGAGCTGACTGAACTGCATGCATGAATGTGTGTGTGTGTGTGTGTGTGTGTGTGTGTGTGTGTGTGTGTGTGTGTGTGTGTGTGTGTGTGTGTGTGTGTGTGTGTGTGTGTGTGTGTGTGTGTGTGTGTGTGTACGCCTTTGTAAGGCCTCCACTCAGCATAGTGATGATAAGTACTCCCAGCCCAGCGCTCTGCATGAGCTGATGGACAGACAGGCCAAGAACATTGGGAGCCTTGTGGTGAGTCGTGTGTGTGTGTGTGTGTGTGTGCGTGCGTGCACGTGCTTTCGGTGTTGCTTTTTTTTTGTTAGCCAGCCACGCCACCAGAGCTTGCCACATGGCTGCAATTTGTTCATTAACTATGTAATAAATGTACACACACACACAGAGGTAATATTGTTCGGAGTTCTGCCTGATTGGATTCTGAAATAGAGGACCCTCAGGGGAATCACTTGTAGTCTACCAGCCACTGTGACCAGGGGAAGACAGATTTTTTAACAAGGGTTGAGACAAATGCTGAAGAAGCACACAGAGTCTGGATTTTTCTACCTCTAATAAGAAACACTGTGAATATAAACTAAGATAATACTGGTTGGGTAAGGTTTTTCATGTTAGCAACTAAATCTACTCCTTGATTCTGATTGCTCGCATATGACCAGATGTAAAACTCCTTTCTTAATACCGTTCATGTTTATGTGCCTAGAACTCTAGAGACCACTGTAAATAATTAATATGAACCCGGGACCAATTACAAGAACTCTATGATCATCATCAGTGAATCAGATGAGTTTGGGATGGTTGTTACAAATCACATGCTGACTCGGATATCAATTAAAGGTTGCTTAAGTATAAGCTTGCCCAGCTCAGAGCAAGCTAATGCTTGCTTGTATCACAGCAAGCAACATTAGATTATCGAACGGCAGATAATTTAAACAGAAATATTGCTGTGGAGGGAAAAAAAAAATCCAGAAACGTGGATCATAAACGAAATCCGTCAAGTCCTGTTTGGCTCGCGTATCTAAACCAGCAGTTCGGCTTTCAGAGACAACTGCTCCTCCCACATTCAGCGAGGCTTATAGCCTCTGGAAGAGTGACTGCTGCTCTGCCTTGAGCATACCGATCACCTTACACACTGGCTTTCCTCTACTTTGACAAGTGATACACATACATGTATATCAACACGTGCACAACCGTGCATGTCTGTTTGCACAGCTACTCACAGAGCTATAAAATCTGCACACACACACACTCAACCTTTAACCCCTCCCCCACCTGGATTAATTCACCTGCTGCACCTGAGAATGCGAGCACTATGATGTCACCTGCAATCCCATTACTTCAAAAGCACAAAAGCACCCCACTGCCATCAGTACAAAGAGCAAACACACCCTCTCACTTCTTCCTTTGTCCCTATGTCCCCTAATAGTAATTCCCCAGCAGAAAGTCCATACACAGTGAAGGGAGAATTACAGAGTGTGCTGTACAATCAGGTATTCTTGAGTTTCTGCCCACTAGCACCCATTACGTGCACCACTGTAACAATGACAAGCTTTCTTTATCCCTCTTCAATCTTACTGACATGAAAGAAACTGCCCTGACGCATGAATTTGTGTGCACTAAAAATGCGCCTTGTGTGCGTATGAGTGAATTTGTGTGTAATTGTGTACACGCATTTGAGTGAAAGGTGGTTGTGCAGTGAGAATCCCATGATTACAGTGCTGCCAGTGGACTGCACTCCCAGAAGCCCCCACTGGAAATACTCACAAGCAGGGAATGATGTGATGAGACAAGGCGATAATACAACCACCACATTAGTGCATGGTTAGCCATTAAAAGACCCAGATGAGATTATGAGGTCATATGGGAGGTACAAAGCCTACAGCCAAAACAAGAAGTCCTTCTGTGAAAGTACCGGCACATGTTCATGTTTTCCTTCTGCGTGAAAGGAAGCAAATATAAATCTGGAGAGAAGGAGAACAGGGCTGAAAAAAAAAGAAAAAAAAGCAACGAGATAGGCAGATGATAAAATGCTAAGAGACTGAGAAACAAGAGCTGATAGCATGAGGTATTCCCTGCCTTGGAAATTTCCATAGTGGTCGATTTATGGACTTATCTATCATGGAATAACACATGAATTCAGCATGATTTGCCATCAAAACAACCAACTGAGCATGAAACAGGCGATCCTTGCCCATCTTCCATTTCAGCTTAGTGGAAGGATTTTTCCATTGTAAAGCAAGGTGAAATAGCAGCAGTTCAATGTACTGTAACACACTGGAGATGCACCAGCCCCATGAGCCTGCTATTCACAAGATGATGCCTACTGTGAAAATATTCTTCTGCTCTCTTTAGGAAGGAGAAAGCAGAGAGATGGAAAGAGTTTATGTACGTATGTGTGTGAAAGAGAGAGGAGATAGAGGATTTACTGCTGAGATAAAAATGGAATCCATTTTGGTTCTTGAAGCACTCTCACCCACAGCGTGAGGACCTGCTCGGTGCGTTATCCTGGCATTGCTCTTTCAGTCACTTCCCCTCTTCCCTCCTCTGCTCTCTTTCAATTGTTCAGTCTTCCCCACACTACACTCTTTATATAATTTCCTCTTTTCCTCCTTAGTCACACCTCCTTCCTTTCCTTTCCTCCTCTCTCCTCCCCTTCTTTCTCTCACTTTTCCTCTCTCTAGGCAGTAACGCACCCCAACACTGTCTCAGGTCCTGAAACTATGGCAACGGAATGAGAGAGCAAGCGCTCTCTATGATTAATAGATGAGAGATGCAGTGCCAATCGCTGGGGCCTGGGGAGGAGGGACAGATGCACTCGAACAACGCCACGCAAACACGCACACACAGACGCAGAGAGTACACACAATGAGAGCACACTCAAACCCCCCCTCGCCATTAGCCACCCTCTGTGCTTTGTGGTACTATACGCACGGAAAAGGGTCTGACTTAGGCACTACACAGAGACACAGACACATAAGCAAATTAAGAGGCAGTAAGCAGGGGTTTTTCTGATGCTTAACATCCACATGACACACAACCTTTCTTATTGGCTCCCAACAAGCAAACTAACCACAGAAATAACCACAACCACAGTAGCGGATGCAGCCCTAATGAGTCTTAAAAGACTGTGGATGTGTCCATGACTCACAGCTGGCTTCTCTTACCTGCAGAAGCACAACAGCAGGACGGGAACTAGGACATCATATTTTAACACTGTGTGCCGTGATTTACATCATCTGGTCTGTAGCGCAAGACTTGGTTGTTTTCAAGGCCACTCATTCATCCATCTCCCAGGCAATCACACAAAGCCCTGCTGTTTTTGGATTATCCCTGCAAATGTATTTCCTTTCCATTCCATCTGAGTAATGACAGGCAACCAAACCCAGCTGTGACAAAGGTATTACCACATGTTAATGTAGCATACACTAAGTGCTTAAAATAATAATATGAAGAGAAAGTGCACAATTTAAGCTGATTTGAAATGTTTCAGTGGATGGGTTTTCATCTAGCACGCACGGCAAAGTTTGGCTTCTCTCAGTCTTCTCCTAGATGAGCTGGCTATCACTTTCTAATTCACTTAATTTCCAACAACAAAGCATTGCCAAGGACCAACAGCCAAAACACCAACAGGCACTGCTTGCCTGGTCCTTCATGCCTCTGGCTTTTTTGGCATGCAGTTTACAACACGGTCAATCAATTATGCTAATGTAATGAGTATGAAGAGTGTTTAACACATGGATGGTTAATTCTGTGGACGCACTGTAGAGTCATTTTTTATGGAGCCACAAGGGTTAAGGCTAAGTGGGAGAAAGCAGCCAGTTAGAACAACACATTGAATCCGTGTGTGTGTGTGTGTGTGTGTGTGTGTGTGTGTGTGTGTGTGTGTGTGTGTGTGTGTGTGTGTGTGTGTGTGTGTGTGTGTGTGAAAGACAGCGAGAACAAGAACAACGCGCAGAAGCTAGTGATTAGTGATTACATTCTCAATGAGCCATGCTGTGAATGGAGCATACAGGACTCTACAGCACTGATATATATCAAGTGCCTGTAGTACAGTGAATACCATTTATCATCTCATATAAACAATGAGCAACATGTTCCAGTAAAAGAAGGCTGTATGGTGTATAATGAGTAAATAAACTTTTTTTTATTAAGGAATCACAAATATAAGTTAAACAAAAGGGTGGATGCAAATCTCAGCATAGGTCTAATATCTTTTATATCTCTGTCAACATTTTTTTTTTTCAGATAAAATGATGTAGTTATCAAATAATCACAGAACTCATTGCCAACAAAAAAAGTGAGACGGAGCAGCAGAAGGTTAAGTACAAAATAATGTTTATATAGAGCAGTTGTATAATTTGTTGTAGCAGGTTAGGATATCTTCCTGCTTGTTTTTCTTTTACCTTCTGAATCACAGCAGACTCCCACTGAATCTGAAAAGAGAGCCAGCCAAAAACAGACACTGTGCCATAACATCTGTGATGCAAAAGTTCAAACCCAAGCTTCTTTGATTGAGCTGACCCGCGTTTCTAAAACAAAATGTGTTAAAAGCACATCCACAAAGCCGGGATTACGCTCTTTCTCCGGCTTTGTTCTGTTACTAGAGGTTTGTTATTTAGTGTTACGGTAGTGCAACTGAGGCGGCGGCAATTTAGAAAGACGTGGAAGCTGAAAATGGGGTAAGCATCAATAAATCACATTCAGATGACTAAGATGCGTTTGATGCTTTCTTGTAGTCTAATTGTTTCTAAAAAAAAAAAAAAAAAAAAAAAAAAGCCCACACACCAAGGATGTGCATCAATAAAACATGGCTTTTATTAAATATGCATAAATACACACACTATTGAATGCAGACTATTGACACTGACTGAATGAGGACCAGCAGTTAACAGTGGCTGACTGTTGTGGCTGTTTATAATAGAGGGCCAATTCATTTGAACAGGAGCAAAGCTCTTTATCAATTATTCAGACCCACTGTATTAAAGCAACATCTGCATCTGTCCTTAACTGGCAAAGGTAAATACAAACTCTGTCTCGCTCTTTCTATTTCTGCTTCTCTCTTCCTCTCTCTGTCTCACACACTCACGCGCGCACACATACAGTGTGACAAATGCACATCAGTCACACACAATGCCATCCCCGTTGCTATTGTTAGGGGATCGGCGGATCAAACGCTCCACAGAGCATTGCTCCAAATACAAGCAGCAACTCTGGTCGCCCTGCTTTATTCTGGGTTTTTTTTTTCAGGAGGACAACAGGCAGACTGTTGTCACTAAGGTAATCATGCTGTAATTCATGTGTCAGCACAACCAACATGTCAAAATATAAAGTGCTAATAGTAGGATTAGCACTCTTATTGGTGGTGCTGTATGCTGCGTGAGGCAATATGGTGGGACTTGCGGGCTGTGCAACATCTTAAGAAAAAAAAATGCCTCCAGGATTTTTCAATGCCTCCAGGCTAATGTTGTAGGAGGAGAAGAGGTAACATGTTAAAACATTTTTGCTCTTTCCCCATTTAAGATCTGTGTGTAATACCCAGCACAGTGTGTATGCTGACAGCAAAAAAACATAAGGTCACACGTGAAAAAACACAGAGGAGCCCCAAATATTTCCAGGCATTTCAGGGAAAACATGAACTACAACACCCTTTCCTCTCAGAGCTGGTGTAAAGTTTTTTTTTCTTTTTCCACTTAGAAAAAAAAGGCTGATACACCATGTGGTGCATCTGGAAAACAGTTGACATGATGCATATTTTGCGGTCTGCATTCAAAAGTGCTTGGATTCACCCATTTCTATCAGCTCACTTGCACACTTTCTAATCTATAACCTACATTCAGAGTTTGAAAATTCCTTTTCCAGCTATTCCCAGTGCCTCTGGGGAAATCGAGGAGAGGAGAGGAGAAGGGAAGGGAAGGGAAGAGAGGGGCAATCACAGAGTAACTGGGTGTTGGCACTTGTGTTGGATGTGGTTTGTGAGGCCTCTATCTCTCCTCCAGGCTTGATAAATAAATAGAAATAATGTGCAGAAGCACTTCTTCTACTGGCTAATCCACTTCTCAACCTGCGCCCCTGGTCAATATTAGAAACATTTGACTGATCTTTTGGAAAAGAGTAACAGTGACCACTCCATCACCTGGTGGCTGAACACACCCTAACCAGTGTGCCTGTCCCTCTGTGTGTATGAAACACACGCAGAAAGCGAGAGAGAGGAAGAAAGTCTCAGCCCGCAGAGTAGCTCACTTCGCAATAAAAACATGAATGTAAAATGATTAATTCACATCACATCCCTGTGATTCAATCAAGAGTTTTGTAGAAATACTGTGAAGTAGAAAGATTGTTAACAAAATTAGTCCACCCTATGAATATCTGCTTTAAATACAGATACATTTACTCCACGTAATGTGGAAATAAATTGCAAATGAAAATCCCGTCATGCACTGTAATAATGAAGCGAGGACTCGAGTATTATGCGTTTTCATAACATTAACATTAATATCTTAATAAGTGTGTTTAATGGCTGTAGTTTGAAAGTAAGCACTGTGAAGTCATGGGGCGGGAGGACTACAGTCGGTCCACTCCAGCAAGTTCCTACAAACACGTTTCCCCTCCTTATTTTCATATTTTGAAATTATACACTGGTATTGTTTTTTCTCGTGTTTAGACGCACTAGTTTGATCCAAAATAGGTCCTCCGAGACTTACACTTCTTTCTACTATATGAACAAACAGCATAGGAGGGATTACGCACGAAATTATGATCTGTTTAAATCACCAGATGGTATTTTTCTTGCGGAAAAGGATCACAGTTCTCATATGAATGTAAAATGTACACATTCTGATTCACACATTTAATAAAAATGCTTTTGTAAATACCCGAAAACATACTAAGTTGATACGGTTACCGCGCGAAGCTGGTGCACTTGTCGCCCGGTAGCCTGGCTGCACAGAAAACAAGCCTCCGGGGTTTGAGAAAGGCTGGTACGGGCTATGAGCGCATGAAGTTAGACGTAAACAAAGAAATCTCACCTTCAGCTCATGAATGGATATCCCTCGGAGTGGTTACACAGCTCTGCCTTTTAGTAATCCATGAGATGTGTCCCTCAAAGCAGTTCAGATGGTGCTCGCTTTAGGATAACAATACGAGCGCTACTTTTCTCATGCGCTTCTTTTTGTTACATGCCGCGCTCAAATCACACCACTCAAATCGGAATATCCATCGGAAATCCACACTAGTGACAAAAAAGGACGCTTTGCCTCGTAAACTTCCCTCAGGTAAACTGTACGAACACAAACAACCGGGTGTCCCAGAACTAGCTACGGAGCTGAACGCAGTCCCTTCCACAAAAGCCGACGGTCATCCTATTTGGAGATGAAGCTTCTTACCAGACTGAAGCGGAGCGCAGCAAGCCCAGCTGTCACCCACCCGCTACACACACACTCTCTCTCACACATGCATAGGGAGGAGCTACGTCTATGGAACGGGAGCTATTGTGTCAATGGGTGCCAGTTATGGACAACTGTATTTCTATTTTTACGCAGTGGAATGCGCGTTGGAGAAAGAGAAATCTTGGGGGCTATTAATAGTGTCGACACAGGAAAAAAACACAAAGAGGTTATTGGGAATGTCAATAAGATTAACTGGTATTCTGTATTCTGCTCTGCTCCGGGCCGAGGACGCAAACTGTCACTGGTAATTTTGATGACACAATAAAGATGCAGGTCCTCCTTCGACCCCCCCCGCCGCCGCTTTTGTCAATGCGAATCGGAATATGATCAGGTTCAAAGTCTGCTGCCAGTTGTCTCTGCGCTGATCTCAGGGCGCCTACCGCCTTCCCTCTTAGGTGGTCCCGGGCCTGGCACGCGCGCACGCACACTGCTGTAACTGGGATTTTACAAATGAGCCCTTACTTTCCTTGACCCTCATCTCATCAGAGAGGCCATCAGGTAAAAATCTGAAAACAACAGCGAAGTTCAAAAAGTTGTTGCTTAAATTTATGCTACATGAACTATCTGATGTTAGCGATGCGTGCTCCGCTTAGCCTTTCCCCGACTCTCTTACACACAAACACACACAGACACACTAGTGTGTACACCCAGCATTGAACTAAGCCAAAATCAACATCAATTTGTTACATTTAAAACTGAAAGCCTGCCACAAAGCACAAACATAACTGCTTGTGTGTGTGTGTGTGTGTGTGTGTGTGTGTGTGTGTGTGTGTGTGTGTGTGTGTGTGTGTGTGTGTGTGTGTGTGTGTGTGTGTGTGCTGTCATATACTGTGTTTTGTGTACCTGTCAGCATGTATGTCAGCATGTATGTCGACATCTAGATCATGTCAAAAAACTCATGAGAGGCAAAGCTAACTTGTGTCAGGTCTTGGGCTTATCATTACATTATAACAAGCCACCTGTGAACGCAGCTGTGTGTGTGTGTGTGTGTGTGTGTGTGTGTGTGTGTGTGTGTGTGTGTGTGTGTGTGTGTGTGTGTGTGTGTGTGTGTGTGTAATTGTGCTCCTGAGTATAAGCCTGTCAGGCACTATTGCTATAATGTTACTGTAACAGTTCAGTACAGTGTGTCTCCACCGGCCCAATGCCAAACTCTATACAGTGGTTCCTCAGTGTAAACTAATGCACTCCTGTCTGCCAACCCTTGCCTCATCTGTTATCATTTAATTTGCTTTAAAAGCAAAACCCATTTAACATCATGCAGTTGAGGCATTATAGAGGGCTGTGCAATGTGATGGAGGAAACATAATCACTTTGCTGCTTTTATCTTTTTTTCACTGCAGATATCCATGTAGTTGTCAGAAAAATCTTATATTGAACCGGCTGGAATTAAAACGTGAGGTGGATGCAAACAAAAGCACCTCTTTGGCAATTTTTTGGCTGGAATGAATCTTATCTTATAGTATAATTATAAGCAACAACTTTGTGTGAAATCATTAAAATTCTGCGTTTGATATCAATGTACTGCATGCTGTTGACAAACGCAGGTGAATCATTATAGATACACACAAACCCAGATGAGAAAAGCATCTAAATCTCCTAACATCAATAGTCAGGCAAATGCTCCAAGTTTCAAACCAAATCAAACTACATACAACTCCTGAGTATTTCACATACTCCGTCTTTACAATCTTTAATCTCTCTCCCTCTATCTCAGTCGGTCTCTCTCACACTCTCACATACACTTTGAAGTGGAAGTGTTGCAAAGTGTGGGAGGCGGGCAGGATATAATTCGAGCTCAATAATGTCAAGATATACGCCAGTTAGTTTGAACTCTGGAAATATGCTCATGTCAGAGCTTATCTTACTTATCTTGGTGAAGTTGTCCCAGGCGCATTAGGACTCTGTGTGGAAGAACTGTGGTTGAAATAGAGCAACCATCAGAGCCCAGGCTGGGACAGACAGCAGGCACACAACAGCGATTCTTCAGGGACTCAGCTTGGCTCACACTCAGGCCTTTTTACATCTCCTGACTAAAAGAGTACAGCTCTTATATTCGCCAGTCTTCTCTCCAGCCTGTAGAACAGAATCCATGACATTAACTTCCTGGAGTGTCACAGATATCCTCTGCTCATTTTATTGGCTTCCAGTAATGTCTTACAACTAATTCACATCCTTGTGCTAGCCTTTAAGGATCACAGGCACCTTCTGCCACTGTGTGGCTTTAAAAGTTTAGTAGCAACGTGCAGCAATTTCCTGTTCCTTTGGCACTTCAGCCTCCTTTGCTGCCTTTTCTTCTGTTAGCAAAAAGTCTTACCACTGCAAAAATACTTAAGCTATGGTAGCTGGAGCCTTTCCCAGCTACCATAGGTTGAGAGGCAGGGTACGCCCAATCTGTCACAGGGCGAACGCATCATCACAAATAAATTTTCATAACAGGCGAGTGTGTATTTATTTACATTTACATAAGCAACCGCTGTCACACTGATATGTACTATGACTGCAACATACAGTTCATGTGGAATGGATCTCATAACCTGCTTGAATTAAAATGGAAACAACATCCTAATAAATTAAATAATGTGTTGTGCATCCAAGAGTGAGTCTACCTTTAAATGTACAGTGCCAGCAAGAAATAAAGACATACAATCAAGATTGTCAAAAGTTGCACAGCTTATCCCAGAATTCAGCCCATCTGGGAATCAAGTAATTACAGCATCAACACGAAGATAAGAATGTTAAACAGTGATGTTAAAATCACTTCTGCTATATGGTTCAGAATGCCGCTGAATAACACAAACTGACGTCCAGAGACCAGAATCATTCCAAAACAGCTAGCTATAAAATAAAAATCCTTAAAATCTATTGGTGAAACAAGAACACCAGCAAAAACATGCTGAAAAACACTAAATGCTTTAGCATTGCTGATGAAATGAAACAGCGATCTTTTACATGGCTAGGCTATGAATGCCAAAATTCCTAAAGTAGCACTTAAATGGATACTCCCAGGAAAGTGAAAGCAAGACAGACTCCCAATACAGAACGACTGTGTTAAATGTTGTAGCTAGTCAAGTTTGAACAGATACAAAATGCACCATATTTTCTACATAGAAACTTAAAAAACGTTTATAAAAAAACATACATAAAAGCAGAAACAGAATCTAAGTTATATTTAAATACTGTATTTGAGTAATATGTAATTTTACATTCATGTGAAGATATTTAAGCACGTCATGTCTGTACTTGGACTCACCAGTTTACACACAAGTCATTCCAGTGTTTATCTGAAAGACTCGTGTAGGTTTTGTAACTAAGCCTGCAGGAGACACTGGAGTTTTGTTGTGCTTTATATCACAAAACGGTATAGGTGATTGGGTGTCTATTTGAGGCCTGCTGAGCTGTGTGTTTTACAGCTGGACTGCTGGAGGAGCATCGTTTGTTAAAACTGCCATTGCTGCTGTTGCCTGAGTCCTAATGGCTGCAGCTCACCTGTGGATCATACAGACAGCTGAGAAAGAAACAGAGCCCATTTACAGAGGTAACTGCTATTGTGCTGTTGTCAGCCAATCACTGAATCGGCATGCTACCTGCCGTCTTTGTACTCTAATGGGTGCTGCAGCCTGTTTATTTTCCGAGTATAAACAGAAAAAACAGCAGATATGTATTTTCATCTAAAACTTGAGGCGAACATACTGCTGATCACTAATCTTTCTATATGCAACGTTTGGTGCATCCTGTGTTCAGCTGTTCCTGTCATCTTATAATTGATATCCCAATGTGGATGCTGTAAACAAACAGGAAAGTGAGGCTTACAAGGTTCTAATCTCACACTGGCAAACACCTGCATGCCTGAAAATGATGCTGTTGGTTTTTGGAAACACTGTCAGAGTTCACTAAACCGTCTGCACAACTTTCAGGGCCATAATATTCTGTTAATGCGTATAATTTTATATGCAAACATAAGCTTTAATTGAACTTTAATTTAAAATGTATTCACATTGCAAGTTACTGCCCTTTCTACAGAAAACGAACTCCTTATTCTGCAAAACTTGTGTGCATTTCTACTAAAATAAGCTACATGGTGACACTAGGCCAATTTATCATCAGGATAGCTTATTCAACCTACTGGGATTTAATATGTCGCAAAGTGCACGCATATTCTCACTGGTTTTCACAAAAAGGATAATACTTGTGTTAAAATATGATCTGAAAAAAAATCAGTGTAGCATCAGTGTTAAATTAACCAACACCAAATTATTCTCTGCACTAAACGGAAGCTATTATAATACCTGATACCCAATAAAGCAAGTTAGCTGCAGATTGTTTTTACATAGTTCATACTGGTGACTAAAAACAATGCCTACAAGCAAACAAAAACACAGGAATTAAGAAGGACATATTCTGCTTTTCCTTACAGAGTGCACATGTGTGTCTTTGTGTTTATGTGTATCACACATCTGTTATTATATTTCCTCCTTGTGAAGTAACTGTCAAATACCCGAAGTGAAGGCTCTACAGATCCTGGATGATGTCAATTTATGCAGAAATACAGGAATATATTATATAAATGAAAACGATGTGGAACCGTTGCCTGTAAGCAGCGGAATAACGATCATCAGATGCCTGAAAGTTCTCACAGGGAGACGTCACTCACAGGTGGATGTATATGTGCACAAATGCACATGAACCTAGATTAAACACAGAGACAGAGAGACAGAGAGACAGTGAGACAATGAAGTTCGGGGGTGATATTATGATAATTGGGAGACAATATTAAGTATTACAGGATATACAGATCTCCCATTGTCACCACATTTTTAGCACCGAGTGTTACTGGTAAGTGACACTTTCACACAAGTTTAATTGGTCTCCTGGAAAATTCTAGTTATTATTTTTACCCTAACAGTGCTACTCAATCAAGTAGAATGGCTGTTAGCTAAATAAAAGAAAATGCTTTGTATTCAGGAATGACTAGCTGCTGCTGCAGCAGCAACATAAGCACGAACTTTATTCTGCTTTATAACGGATATGAACAACGGTAACTCTGAATGTTTAACACAGCAGCAGTTTAACATTTTTCACAATGTTTCATCATTTTTTTATCAGGGGCTTGTGTGTGTCCTGTAATTTTATGATACTGCAAACTGGCCACAAATGCTCCCACTAAGAGGTGATACAGTAATATGAATATGTGACACTGCAGAGCACAGTATTTCTATTCTAGTAAGGATATGAAGTCAACAGTTTCAAAAAATATTAAAAGCCATAAGTCAGAGGCAAGTACATCAGGATTTATGTCCCAAATGAGTGCATCTCTGTTTTTGAGTGCACTCATCTCTGATTAATTAACCTATAACCGTAAATCGATGTAAAACACGGCCAAGTAAAGCATCCGGGGGAAAAGATTGCTGTGAGAATGATTATCCGTGCACAAACACACATGCATATATGCAGACACACAGCAGCCTGTGCCTTGCCCTAGCCAGCTTCAGTTTCCTCTCTGCATCCAGGTTGGCATGAAAGCCATGAATAAGTTAGCATTTCTGCATGATAGGTCTGTAACTAGGAGTGATGGTTAGAGAGCAGTCTTTAGGATCTCAGATGGGATTCAGAGTGCATGTGTGCATGAATAAATGTGTATCTACGTGCTCCAGGTATTACTCCTATTGTGGGGACATACAGCTGTTTACATAGTGATGTGATGGCGAGTTCCCTTTGGTACTGCCTATTCTCTGTGATATCAATTATTAAAGTTTTCAAAATTTAAGGTGGAGACATTCTTTAAGTTTAGGGTTGGGCAAGCAGCTCTTATGTTTGTCTAAGTATCCAGGAAATTAATATGCAAGTCAATCTAACGTCCTTTCAAGCCCTGGATACAAAGACTCGTGTTGGTGTGTGTGCGTGTATGGGTGGGGTGGCTGAGTGCTTGTCCATGTGCGCCTGTGTACTCCCTACTCCCTTATCCCTCACAAATGGACGTCATGCTGCTGATGAGGTCTGAAAGGGAGAGGGGAGAGGTTGTTGACGTCAGCAGCAAATGGAAAGAGAGTTCAAGCAAACCAGATGGTTCCTCATAACCAAACCTCAGTATTGCTGGAATAAATTTTCTATTTCTGGGATAAAATATTCTGAGGTCCACATATGTTTTTCTGAAATTGAGATCCAGTGTTTGAGCCCTCTCACCTAAGCTTTGTAGGTGTCATCATGTCACCTAAGGAACTTTATCAGATCAATAACAAATTGTCTTATACTTAGTGGGTAGACTACAGGAGTCTTCTATTCAAATAGTTAATCTCTGAATGAATCTCTGTGCTCAAATATGAATATTCCCTTTCCTTAAATTGTCTATGAAGGTACTTACACTTAGAGCAATACGCTTCATTTTAGCTTCCCCCCACATTTTTATGTTTTTCATTTTGTTCCCCAATCTGTTTATTGACATTTTTTTCATTTTAGAACAGATGGGTAATTCTGTAACATCTGGTAACTGCAAGAATGATAAGACAAAGGTAGAAGTAGTAAACAAAATAGAAACATTAGGGAGGGGAAAGAGCAAATGCTACTTTTACTATAGAGTATTCTACAAGTGCGTAGAAACTGGGATACAGTACGTTCATTTCTGTTTCTGTAGGTGCAAACACGGTAAAATCTAAATGTGGATTTACTGTTTATTTAAATGAATAGTGTTTAATACACTCTGTCCTGCATATTGGCAGCAAGGGGGTTTCTCTCTGGAGTGTATATGTCGTTCTGTGTTAGACCTGTGATGGACAGGCAACCTCCAGGGTGTCTCACACTAGGAGAGGCTGTCACCTAAGATAGGCTGCAGCTCTTCTTTATTTAGGTTTTAACCAGTGTCTCAAACTTTAGCAATGAGGCTTAAAGCTTCAGAAATGTCTTGCAATTCCAGCTTTTTGGTGATGTAGGGGTTACTTTTCTTGCTAAATTTCCTCAAGAAGTCCTTGATAATGTACCTGAAATGCAAAATGAGGTATTGGAGGCTTAATCTCCTGCAATATCATTTGTCTGACTATTAGGGTGACAAAGTAGATGATGCATTTTGGGAAAAGAGTGGGTATTTTGTTTGACTTGCCCTCTTAGTTGCTGTGTTGGGGGATCCAATAGAAAGTGCAAAGTTTTTGCAAATGAATTGTGTTTCTCCGAACCACTATGAATGCAGTAACTTGTAAAATATTTTCCATTCCAGTATAGTTTAAAAGGGATTTTATGGCATTGCATTTTATGCTGAGAATTCTCTTTTCACAACATGAGGAGATACTGCTTTGAAAATTTGACTAAAAGCAGACGTTTCTCTAATTTATCATTAAAGGCACCTGATTTTGAATGACTGTCAGTTTATTATGTAAACAAAGCAAAGCCAAAACATTACGACAACTCCTGTTTAATGAGCAGTTGTTCCTTTGTGTGCTGCCAACTCCGAACCTCTCAAGCCTAGGACCCGAGACCTAACCAGCAGATCCCTTAAGGCCTGTAAGATGTGACATGAAGCCGCCACGGATCACATTGGTCATGCACTTCCCCCACCACCTTGTCGCCACTTCATGATTTATTCCTCTATTGCTGTTTGAAGATACTCTAACCCATTCGTCTAAGTCACCAACAATTTGACCATCATAAAAGTCCCTCATGTCTTTACAACTGCTCCCTTCTTCCACATGCAGCATGTTGAGTGCAAAACCAGGACTTGACATCCAGCAATTGTTATGGAATAATCGACTGAGTTCCCTTCATCTCCATGACCTGATGCAACAGAAAGGTTAATTGTGGTTATTTGAAAGGTTTAAAAAGTTTTCCCAGGTTTATATCCTATGACTTTTTTTGCCAGAAGCAGCTGACCTTTGTCTCCTTGCTCTGTCTACATGAGCAAGCAAGATAATTGTGTACAGTACAGTGTACCTTGTTGCACCCACGAATGCATATCAGGTGTTGAGTGAAATTGATTTTATGAGGAAATGATGCTGCAGAGCGCAGCGTCACTACAACGAACTACAACGGCATACAAAGTGGAAGCAGATGTTCCCCTGACACTGTATATTATAATTCCCATCTTCATGCCAGACTGTTGATCCAGATCCAATTCCAAATCTAGATTTGAACTCCAGCATCTCAATTTTGTGCCCGAACTCCACCTTTAAACTTCACCTTGTGTATGGTAGCTGATTTAATAACAGGTACACACAGACCCCACTGAATAAGTCATCTAGCCTCTACTGACACACCCATAAGGTTCATCTATTTTTCAGTCCTGGGAATTTCTTTTTCCATCTCATTGCCATTCTGCCTGTCTGCCCATGTCTCTCTGCCTGTCTGTTTGTTTCTGTGTAAATAATATGTCCTGTACTCAACGACATATTCTGGTATGATTCCTGTTAGAGTCAATCCTGCTTTCTGGGAAGTCCTAATGGGTTGCTTCTATTGAATTGCTGATGTTTGTTTCTGGTTGGGGCTGAGTGGTTGTGATCCATGTAACAGTAGGTGGTAAAAGAACCAGTCGAAATTGGACTTTGCAATGAAAAACCATGGGAACTGTATTTACTGCTGCCCTTAATAACAGTTGGATAATTCTGTGTGTTGAAGATGATTATCAAAACAGTGTGTTTTTATTATAGCTTGTATTGCAGTTTGTATCCCTTCCTGTCCCCAGCTTCACAGCAAAAGCAAGTTTAGATCCAGAAATACTGGGAATTTTTTTTCACAGTTTCATCCGAGAGTTAATGTCATTATGATCAAGCCCTATGTGTTCCTCCCCAGACAGACCTTAGCTTTGAACTTCTAAATGATTGATGGGTGAGATGAAAGGGAATGTAGGTCACTGTGGGTGAGGGTCGATGGAAGCAGCATAAATCAGACAGGGATAATAACCAGATATCATGGAGGATAATGGCCCAACCAGAGCCATTACAGGTATATTCAACAGCTATAACTCAACAATCTGCCGCAGCCACTAACTGCTGGATTGAACATTTTACTACTAACAGATAATTTGATGTTGCAGAAAAACACGGCGAGCCGAGTGGTTTAAACGTGAGGTGATTCCTGATTCGAGCTCGATTGGAGTGAACTCTGTTTATCAAATAGCACTTGCAGGTGCGATGTCCACCTTAATAACAAACCATTTTAGTGAAGGTGGCAGAAATCGTCAAAAATAGCTTTGCAGCTTTGAACATTTTGTAAATGCTCTGAATGTGAGACAGGCAGGAAAGAAAATTCCTGTGGTAAATGTTTTTCATCTACAAAGTTTCAACAGTGGTTCTGATTTGTTATCAGGCGCATGTTGTTTGAGAGAGATGTGTTCTGGATGTCTGTTCTGTGATCTTTGTTCAAATCTGCTCATTAAGCAAGTTCACTCCATATTTCCGTAGACAGGAGGAAGCAGCCAGACAAAGAATGATGCCAAAGAGATTTGAGTTCAAAGAAAGTCAAAACACATCTGGGAAAATACTGCTTAAATACTCTGTGAACCACTGAGCACCAACTTCCCTCTAAAAACCAGAAGACATCTACGAGATAAAGAATGCATCTGAACTTCAAATCTAATGAGTAAGATGCAAATCAGCAGCTTCTAGCTTTGACTGGTCCACTCACAGATAGAGCTTTTCCTAAAATATTGAACTCCTTGCTAAAGAATTGAAGTGCTGTTTAAAGATTGAGTTATATCAATAAAGGTTTGGCCCATTTTTAGGCAACTGGCGTGTTTTGCGACAATCCTGAAAGATCTGACTTTAAATTTGCATGACAGAGAATATAAAGACGTCAAATTATCACCTCTGTTGCTCATTCCAGTCGATGCCCATACATTATTCTATTACAGTACATTGTTGTGTATCTTCAAATATTTATGATGACATAACATCTATATTGCATTACCACTTGCCCCAGATTTCAGCTTGATTTTTGACACACATTTGGCTGTGTTAGGCTCTCAGCACACACTTAGTCCTCGCCTCTCTTCCTCACTAGAGATTCTCCTCTGAAAGAATTTTGTTCAATTTCCAGTCTGTCTGTGAAAGCAGTACTGGGTGTATAGTATCTCAGTCACGATCTAGAGATAAACTGCAAGAATATAAAAAAAAAACCAAAAAAAATCTCACAGCAAGAGGGACCCTATAAATTCTCCGTATCCACAAGAGAAAATGACATCAGGAAATTAAGGGTGATGCCGGGCTATCAAAAGAGGAAAAAGACACAAATAAAAGGCTAGGAAAGGGGAAAACTGGAGACCAGATGGAGGGGAGAAATGATGCGAAAATCATAAAGGCAGTGTCACACAGAGAGAATAAGAGGGTGAGGGCCATAAAGACCAGAAGCATACGTCAGGAGAAAAGAGACAGAAGAGAAAGTTTTGTTGTCAGCACAGAGAGGACGGCAGGTGATGGAAGGATAATGACAGAGGGAGGAGCTTGCCTGACCCCTCTTGACCTCTTCCTGGATCCAGCTGCTGGGAAGAGTTAAGGGAAGTGGGCGCAGCAGCAACACTCCGAATGTGATGGGATATCCTGCTGCCTGCCCGTTAACCCCTCTTCCTCCATCGGTTATGCCTGTTCCCATCGTTTCACAGTCACCTCTGCGGGATGACTGTGCTCAAGAGCAACACAAACACACAGAAAACACTCACGGACTTCTAATGCAATGACGCACACGTGTTCACACACACGCGCACGCACAGATGGATACATGCCCTGATGTACTCAGGCCCTCTCACATGCTGACAGCCAAAAACACACATAACCACACCTCCAGTTGACTCAACAGTCACAGCCAAGGACGCTTTCACTCCGGTCACTGTATTACGCAGAAGTGAAGGACGGTGTTGAAATTATAGAACTGAGGACGAGGAGCTGGTGGATTACAAATACAGAAAGCCTGCCAGAGATGGCACCAGTGAAAACAATATTATCATGTAGTGCAGTGCAGCTGGTTTGGTTTACTGTGTGCAAACAAAGCCCATTATCCCTCTCAGTGCAGTTTTATACATACACATCCAAATGAAAGCTTATCGTTTAAAGAGTGTTTAAAGGATACACTTAATTACACTGCGACGAGACTCTTTAGCATTCTGTGATTACTGAAGCCAAATGTTAAATGGCTATTCTCTGTGAAAGAACAGTTGTTTTATTCGCCGCTATGCTCCATTAGGGTTAGTTACTTATGTCCCTGTCTGTCAGACAAAGTTCAGCACCTTGTGGGAATTTTCTGCTGTGAAAAAGCAGCTTTGCTCCACTTCCCCCAACCCATGAAACATCAAAGCATGGCCACACTGAAACTTCAAGCCCCATTTTGGCATTGCCCTCCTACCTCCAGATCCAGTAATTACAGTTCATACAAGACATCAACATTATTACTCGTCAAACCACTGTATAATAACACCACAAAGCACTTCAAAGAGGCAACTCAGATTTCAAGGGAAAAATAAAAACTCATGGATTATGCATTAGGAAGGACTGATTCAACCTTCTGTGGCTCAGTTCACGGTATCTGGAACGCGATCCAAACTTCATAATGAAGATTTATGTTGGCTTTAATTTGAAACTAAATTTTACGTGTTTGTAAAAACCGATCAGGCCAGTGGTTTGAGGTGTTTTCACCTTCATTCATAATGCAGTGCCTTTTTCATTGGAACAATAGGATTATGCAGCAGCCGCATATGAATTTAGACTGTGAGGTTAAACTGCAGTGCCTTGTCAGTTTAGAGTCTTGCCAAGAGAGAATTTATTTACGTTTCAATACTGCCCTCTTGTGTCTTTGTTCAATATGGAAAAATAAAATACAAGTTTTGTATCTTTTTAAAAAACATATTCTTCCCTAATTAGACGAGAACCTTCTGCAGTCTAGTTTTACACCAAGATGTTCTCACTAATCCTTTCCACGTCTGAAATTCTCAATTCAACCTGACATGGAAAAAGAACAGAAAACATAACAAAGAGATTAAAAAAATAAAATACTATATTATGAGCAACTACAAAATACTAAAAGAAACATAACCTGCGTGTTACTGTACATAAATACAAAACTAACCGCAAGATCCAAACACGAGGTGAAAAAAAATACAAAATGTACACTTTAGGAAATTAAATGGTGCTAATATATTGCAGGAATCACAAACTTAATATATACTAACAGCTAATAATTTTTTATACAAATGCACAATAGTTCTTTTTATTGCTATTAAAGGAATTCAAACAATACTACTACTACTACTAATAATAATAATAATATAGTAACAATTTTAGCAATGCAATGAAAACATTTGATTGTGTTCTTGTTAAAAATAAGCCAAATTAGAGTAACAAAGAGCTTGACTGATTTGTCAATAGGTCACGTATCACCTTTTTGCCAATATATATGAATGTTGGCATTGATAATGGCCAATAAATGCAAATTATGAAATATGTGAGAAGTAAAAAAGAGACCCGGGGAGACACCCTTCAACCATGTTGTGTCTTGAAATTGCATCTGCATCTTTGGCAGAGTGTATAGTATTTTCCAAAAAGTACAAAGTAGTTATATATGAACAAATCATTCACACATACTTAATTTGTTACAATTTGCTATTGATTAATGTAAACTAGTTTCTAAAAGTACAATAATGCATAACATGTAGAGCATGTATTCCATCCTACCCAGTATTTTAAAACCTAAATTTTCTTCCCATTTTCCATAGATGTACTATCTTGTAGGTTTTGAGGGATGCTAACAAATACATCTTGCACAGAGACATTTGATCTCTTCTAACTTTTAGCTTGGCACGTCTATTACTGAAATAGACTAGAGGGGTGCAGGAAGCTCAATACAACACACTCTTTTTTTTGGTCAGTAATTCAGTATCTTCTGTCATTAAGGTCTTGTTTTGGCTTAAATGTGTAACTAAGCTGTACTATTTCCAGTTTCAAATAAAAACTCAAACATTTATTTTTTTTTAAAGGCACACTATGGCACACATCTACTGTATCTCTGCAGCAAAAAGTTGTTGTTTTTTTTAAAAAAAAAGAAAGATGTTGCCAAAGAACTAATCCCCCTTAGTCAAACTCACAGCATTCAATAGCAGCAATATCCTTTCTACACTGCAGGCTAGAGTTTGTCTATGAAAAATTTCTCTTTTATTTTCTCTGTGAATGGTGTTCAAAGTCAAACCCACTGCTAGAAAACTGAGATGGTAAAAGGAGACAGGGTGACAATATACAGCAAGATGGATTGTGTGTGGGTGCAGAGATACGTGGGCGTGCACAAGCCTGTGTGCAAAAATGACTCCCATGTCAGTTTTCTACATGTATAGTAGACATAGGTTACATTTAACTGGCAGCAGTACGCTGATCAACCATGAATGTTAAGAATATTTTAAAAAAACAGTATGAAATAGCTTATAGTATCATCTTTAATAATGCTGTGACCTACTTCCTGACTGGAAAGTCAACAATTTCATCATCGCTAAACGCCGTCAACCTTCCCTAATGTCACTAACATGTCAGCCATTTTAATTAGTAATGGAGAGTGTCTGTCCCATTTATCTCAACATGACTTAATTGAGTTTGAAGCCTGCACTCCCCACCATCCTCATTTTCATCCCCGTTCAACACTGCTTTGTTCATTACAGTGGAGCTCAAGCAGAATTTGTGAAAATATAGTGCACATTAAGAAGTTATCTGTGGGATAAATTATCACAGAGCATGGGCCTCTATGAGATTACAGTTATACTGTGCTCATTCACTAAAATTCAATGCATTTCCATCCAATTATATTGCTTTAGACAAAAAGGCGATAGCACAAAGTATTTATAGAGGTGCGACATGAGGAAATGAAAAGCATCACATCATTAGGCCTAATAGCCTAATGGTTCAATCATTCCGACTGGTGAAAATAAACTGGAATGCAGTGTGCTGAACAACAATGACACCCTGTGGTTATTTGTAATTAATACAAGAAATTCAGTCGCCTCACTTATACACTTTGGAGTCTTGGTCAAGCAAGGACCAATATTTATTTACCTTTAACAAAAACAATAATTGGGCATTACTTACAGCTGCTGAGATCATGCCTTCTCTTTAAAAATTAGTATCAGTTCTCCAAGAGTTGCATGGTTTTTCCATTTACTTTGGGAGTTAGGCTGTTACACCATCTTGGAAAACTTCCCCACATTACTTCATGTATTTAGGCTGTTTCACTATCCTTATGCTGACTCCAGAATGTTGAAATCAGGGCTCTGTGGGACTTCTTTCAATTGATGATGCAGCTTTTTAATTCTTTTGGATCATTGTTATGCTTCCAAATTCATTTGGGGCTCATCAGATGCTTCCCTGGTGGATTTGTACTTCTCAACACTGAAGAGACAGATAATTTTGACCAAATTGTCAAACTTGCCAAAAATTACACCCCAAGCCTTGAGGGATCCTTAGACTACACTCCTTGCATAAATCGTCTGCCCTTTGGAGAACAAACTGGCTTCTGTTAGTGGTAAGGATTCAACATTTTGACTCATCAGTCCACTGAACCTGCTGCTATTTTCTGCACACATTTTCAGGGCTGAAGTGAGGCGTCATCTTGATTCCACATCTGAACAGTGGCTTTTTAGCTACAAGTCTCACATAGAACTCAGACTTCTCTAGATTCCAAATCTCAGCTGATGGTGATCAAGCATTTGTGATACATCACATCACCGTAAAGGAATTTTGGCCTACTATTTTTTGCACAGTTGTTTAATTCAGCCACACTGGAAGGTTTTTGAGCATACATAGTCAGGGTACAAACTGATGGCTGGATATTCTCCTCCTGGTAGAGAGCAAAACTCATGGTTCCATCAACTGCAGCAAGTCATCGAGGTCCTGACGCAACCCCAGACAATCACACTACCACCACATTTGACTGTGAGTATGATGTTATTTTTTTTATAAAACACCGTGTTTATTTTAGGCCAGATGTAATGGGTCACAAACCCATATGTTCCCAGAATTCATGGGGATCATCATCAAGATTTTTATTGGCAAATGTGAGACAAGCCTTTGTGCTGTTTTTGGTCAGGAGCAGTTTTCTCCTTGGAACTCTCCCATGGATGCAATTTTTTTTGGCCTCAATCTTATTGTTCAGTCCTTTATGGGTTCTTTTGTGACCTCCTGGATGAGTAGTCAAAATGCTTTTGAAGTAATTTTGGTAGTGGGGAGGTTCGCCACTGTTCCAAGTTTTCTCCATTTGTGGATAATGGCTCTTACTGTGGTTTACTGTAAGCCTTGCCACACTCATAAACGTCAGTGACTTTGTATCTAACCTGTCATGGTCCTGGGCCATGTGGGCCCAGTATTCTTAGTTTTCATGTATTTTTGTATTTTGTTCTTTATTTAGGCCATGCTTCCTGGGTTGATCTGTTACGTTGTTCCTTATGTGTTTTCCCTTCGTGACTCTTACCCCCTGTGTGCCCCTCTGTGTATTTATGAGCCCTCGTCTCTCTTTGTGTTTTATTCTATGTTTTCCCCAGCCCGTTATGTCTGCGTTCTCCCCGTGCTCTCTCTCCTCCTGTTTGAACCTCTGTGTACTTCCTGTTTTACTTTGCCCATCTCCCATCAGTGTTACGTTCACTCCTGCCGTGTCTTGTTATGATTATCAGTGTCACCTGTGTTCCCCGTGTGCATCCACTTCCCCTGATCATCCCTCATGTGTATTTAGTCTCTGTGTTTCATACAGTCTGTGTCGCGTCGTCTGTGTTCCCACCCCCTGTGTTCCGTATTTCCAGCCATAGCCTTTCCTTAGTTTGTCCAGTTTAGGTTTCTGTTGAGCTACTACTCATATGCTGCCTTCACTCTGTTTTGTTCCTTTCATCAGCCATAATAAAAGGCTCGCTTTTGTTTAAATCCACTCCTGCATCCTCGCTTGTGTTCGCACCTGGGTCCACCATACACATTCCCGCACGGTCTGCCTCCGCAGACCGTGACATAACCTGTTTTTGAGTTTCTTTAGATTACTCTTAGATGTTATTATCCTTTGCCTTTTTTTTAGCTAATTAATGATTTAATGAGTGGGTGGGGGTAGTTTTTCACACAGGGCCAGGTAGGTTTGGATAACTTTTTTACTTAATAAATTAAATCATCATTTGAAACTGCATTTTGGTTTGGTTTGGTTTCTTTCACTGGATTCAGGCCAACCAACAGCAGGGGAACTGAGGGAGGTGAGAATAGAGCCAATGAGTTGAATCTGTTTTTCAATAGATTCGACACCACAGTGTCTGCTCCTACCCCCACAACCTCACCTGTAGTCAGCCTGGAATCCAGAACCACACCACTGTGCCAGCCTCTCTCGTCACATGGCGCTGTTGCCTCCTGTGAGATTCCTGACACCCCTCCCCCACCCATCACCTTCACTCAATACCAGGTTGAGATGCAAATGAGGAGACTTCACTCAGGCAAGTCTGCTGGACCAGACGGAGTGAGTCCCCTTGTCCTCAAGACCTGTGCCCCCCAGCTGTGTGGAGTCTTTCATAAACTGTTTATGCTGAGTCTGAGTCTGCAGAGGGTCCCGGTGATGTGGAAGACATCATGCCTCGTCCCTGTACCAAAGACGCCACGTCCCAGTGGCCCCCAGGATTACAGGCCCGTGGCATTGACCTCCCACATCATGAAGACCCTGGAAAGGCTCATCCTGGACCAGCTGCGACCCATAGTAAGACCACACCTGGATCCCCTTCAGTTCGCTTATCAGCCTCGTCTCGGAACTGAGGACGCCATCATCTACCTGCTCAATCGTGTCTACACCCATCTGGACCAGCCGGCGAGCACTGTGAGGGTCATGTTTTTTGACTTTTCCAGTGCTTTCAACACCATCAGGCCGACCCTCCTGGGTGATAAGTTAGCAGCGATGCAGGTGGATGCTTCTCTGGTGTCCTGGATTGTTGATTACCTGACAGGAAGACCACAATATGTACGTCTCCCACAGTGTGTGTCTGACAAGGTGATCAGCAACACAGGGGCACCACAGGGGACTGTCCTCTCCCCCTTCCTCTTCACCCTCTACACCACAGACTTCAGCCACTGCACAGAGACATGCCATCTTCAGAAGTTTTCTGATGACTCTGCGGTGGTTGGATGCATCAGCAGGGATGATGAGACAGAGTACCGGGCTGTGGTCGACTCCTTTGTCACATGGTGTGAGCAGAATCATCTGCAGCTCAACGTGGCAAAGACCAAGGAACTGATCGTGGACTTCAGGAAGACCAGGAAACACTTGACCCCTGTTTCAATTCAGGGGGTCAGTGTTGACATTGTGGAGGACTATAAATACCTTGGAGTACACATTGACAATAAACTGGACTGGGCTAAAAACACCACAGCACTTTACAGGAAGGGCCAGAGTCGTCTCTATTTTTTGAGGCGACTGAGGTCCTTCAACATCTGCCAGAAAATGCTGAGGATTTTCTATGAGTCTGTTGTGGCCAGTGCGATCCTCTATGCTGTTGCATGCTGGGGGAGCAGGCTGAGGGTCGCAGATGCCAACAGACTTAATAAACTAATCCGTAAGGCCAGCAATGTTGTGGGGATGGAGCTGGACTCCCTCAAGGTGGTGTCGGAGAGGCGGATGCTGTCCAAGATAAAGACAATGTTGGATAACACCTCCCACCCACTCCATGACATGCTGGTCAGTCACAGGAGCATGTTCAGTGAGAGACTGAGATTACCGAAAAGCACCACTGAACGACACAGGAAATCATTCCTGCCTGTGGCCATCTCCCTGTACAACGCATCCACTTAACACACTGTTTGCTGCTACAACTACACATGTTTCTTTTCCAACTATTTATTTATGAGTGACTTATGTATGTATGTATGTATATATATATATATGTATATATTGTACTATTCTTAGTTAGTGTATTGTCTGTCTTGTCTTAATGTTGGTTTAAAATGGAGCACTGTAACAAAAAATAATTTCCCCCAGGGATCAATAAAGTATTCTGATTCTGATTCTGGTGATGAAGTGTGACAAATATGCACAATCCAGCCCCCTCAACCCACCCCCCCAAAAAAAACAAAACCCCAAACTGAGAAATCAGGAAGGCGCAAATACTTTTTCACAGCTGTGTAAATGTAGTTAGGTGGCCTAGGTGTCCAAATTTGTGTGGGACTGCTAAGTATTTTTACCTCTTGTTTCCCAAAAATTGAGAAAACGCCCCACATTTTCAAAGGTTATAGTTTTCCAAATATTTTAAAAATATTTTACCCAAAGAAGAAAAATACAGCTCAAAAGGGGATGAGTTAACAGCTTTAATAGCCATTCTATGAATACAAACTTTAGCTGTCATTTACAGCTAAAGTTTTCACTTATTAAATATAGTATTAGTCCTTCAAATGACTGATTACAGAGCTGTGTTAGATGTATCAACAGTTTAAACCTCTCATTATTGGGTAAGATCCCAGTCCCTCATACAGGCATATTCCTTACCCCACACGTTTTAGTTATGAACTGGTCAACCTACAGTCAGTACAGTGCTCAAAAATACTCCTACTGTATGATAGTGCTACTGTAAAATTTTGGGGACAAAGTTCAAACAACATAAAAGTCATATTTTTACGTTTTTACATGTTTAAAGTGGAAAAGAAAAACGTTAAATACAACCATCTCCAGGTATGGCTGTGTTTAACTATTTACCTTCTCTATACAAGCCAATGCACCCACGAAAAACAACGCAAAACGTGTTAGCTACAACTGTAAAAGCCTGTGTGCCTGAACGTCACGTGCGAGAGTGCGAGCACGGTTTTAAAACTACAAGACCCACGATGCTTTGCAGCGAAACAGTCATTATCATCACATATCTTCAACATAAGGAAAAGCTTCCTCTTTGGAAGGGTTTTATTTGCTAACCTCGGGCAGAGGGTGACTCCTACTCAGAGTCAACATTTTGAGTCAATAGATAGTTCCTTCTCTCGTAAAGTATTGACTGTTGGGCAAATGTGCGCCATAAGTGACATAGTGCTAGCGTTGTAGCCTAGGAGCCTGCTCAGAGAGCGAGCTTCAGAGGCTAGTGCGAGCTAACGCTAGCAAAAGCTAGCTAAACTAAGACCGAATCCGTGAGATTATAACTGTATTCACCGAAAACATCAGGCGACGGGAGTAACCGTTGATGTAATATCTGCAGGAGATGTCAAGAAGCAGCAGCATAAGGTAAGCAGATAATTACTGGTGGTGTTACTGTGTGTCCTGAAAGACTGCTGATAGCTAGTTAAACTTGACAGCTAAGTTAGCGTTACGACTGGAGGGATTGAAAACATGTATGAAATGTCTGCTTTTGCACAGTGACAGTGAGCTAAATGCACGCTTTTGTCTAAACGGGAGAAAAAAATGCTAGTCAGATGAGGTATCGGTAGCTGTGTCTTAATGCGCTGGCTTGTGAAACGTTATCACGTGAGTTGCCACAGCACAGGAAGCATATGTTAACCCCTCTGACGTGGATTTTTTATCCTTCTGGTGGTGTTATTTTTGTTCTGTAGCGTTAAATTTTTGAATCGTTAAAACTGTCTCTGAAACTTTTCGTTCATTATTTTCAGTAGCGCACCTGCGGTCGACACGTAATCTATACTTGTTTAAACGTGTGATTTTCAGACTGTTCAGCCCTTGATTGTATGATAAGTTGATTAACCGGGCTCGTAGGGTTACAGTAAGGTGTAACCTGCACCGGTGATCCATTTAACCCTCCGTACAAATTCCCTGCACCCTTTTGATTAATGGACTCCTTGTATTGAATTTACTTCGCTGCCAAATACACAAAGGTGAAATACTGTTTTTTTAAAGTGTAATTAGTAAACCCTTTTAAATCCCACATCTGTTCCTGTTACTGAAGGAACAGTAACTCTGGGAGAACTGTTTTGTATTTGTCTTTTGTTAAGACAGTCAGTGCTGTTTCAGCTATGTGCAAATATGTACCTTTGACAGTGGTTTCAAATTTCCCTCCTGTAACTAGATAATGTGCACAGAGCTAGCAAAACATGAGCTACACCATCACCTTGCTTCTGCAGTGCTCCCAATTTTAGCCACAGTGAAAAATACCCTTCATATTTTAGCCCCTATCACTTTTTATCCGTCCTGGTTGTTACTCCATTTATTACAGATTCTGAATACTTTTCTAGCACAATTAGAGACTGGTCTGCCAAGCTGACTGCATATCTCTTTCAATTAAAGCCCTCTTGGTTATAACCTCTAAAAGTGCTGATGTTGAACTAATGGTGTGCATTTTTAAATTCGGAGATGGGTCACGGGGATCAGAAGAGCTTTGGTGCCAGTTTGCTAAGCTGTCTGTTTGCTAAATAAAAAGACTAATACCAAGGTACACCAAGGCTCTTTTACAAAATATTTTTAAGATTACTGAATGCCTTGCCTTCATAGTGTGGTTTGACAAAGACTGTTTAGAGACATGTATTTCTTCCATGCTAATATTACAAGTGCTGAGTGTTAAAATTAATTTGCAGTCAATATCCGGGAGTCGGTAATGTACTTGAGGCTTGACGCTGACTGAACCAAATCATGTGCTGTTTATCTCTTCCTCCTCTTCTTCTTGTGACAGCAAGTCTGTAGTGATGCTGCTGATGTGAAATTATAGGTTGCGCACAAAGATGAGCAAATCCTTCTCATGGTTTCCCATGAATCTCACCTGGAGTGGGAGGGTTCTGTGAAAAGGGCAAGAAGAGGAAGGATAACACGTGGACTATAATCAAGAGTCATGAATCTCCATCAGGTCCTTACGGGAGCTGTCAACCCTGGAGACAACTGTTTCTCTGTAGGAAGCGTCAACAATGTGCCATTCACGGTAAGATATTTCAGACTCTGGAAGTATTTCCCCCCTCAGCAGTTTAGGAGCTTTGATTCATGGGGGGTGGCTAAACTGATTTGTCACAATAGCAGATTTCCTAGCAGATTCCTTTGAAACCTAATGTGCTAATGTACCGCACAAAGTTGTTTAATGGGCTTGGGACTTTGTTATGTATGAAAAACAGAAGCTGAAATACATGTGATCTCAAAGCTTAAAACTCTATTAGAGAATTACATAAATGTTCGCCACACTGGTGGCAACTTTGTAAATAAAATAAATGTAATTAAAAAACAACAACAATAATGAAAGTCTCTGCTGTATTATAGGCTTTCTGTGTCATTGTTTTATTATTTGTCAAAATGTTATTGTATGTTCTGCTGTCACCCAGCTCTGCCTCGAAGTAAGTAATAAACACCAACTAATCACCAGTATGTGAAAACCTGCCTGTACTGGTCATTCTGTGGTGTCATGAGTTTGTGAGGAGGCGGCCAAACCTTTGAGACCATGCAAAGAAGAATGTGATTGCAGTAGAGTCTGAACAGTGAAGAAAGGAGATTTAAGTTGATTAGAGTAATTAGATTACATTACGTTTTTTAATGCTCTAATTTTTCAGAGCATTGAGGGCTGAAATCAACTTCTTTTTTCCTTCAAGGGTAGGTTTTATTCAAAATGTAATTCCATCTCATGAGACTGGTATAAAAAAACAAAACAAAACCTTACTGATGGATTTTGTCTACCTGACCCCTTGACAGGTGAGTCAGAGTGCTAATTTCAGACACTGGCAACATGCTTTTCAGGAATGGATTAATCGGGGAGCCATTATTGTCCTTATGTCCTCTTGTGAAAGAGGAAAAGTCATAGTGAATCACAGTTCATGTGAGGAGCTCCTTTTGAGTGCCACAGAAATAGAGCATGGAATTCTAATCTTATCTGCTTGGACTTGAGGGCTGTCATATGATGGCATGTTTGATGCCTTGACAATAGCTCTGGGACAAGTGCAGTTCAAGTGACCCTTCATGCAATCCTGGCCGGATGAATCTTAGAGTTTTATGTTCATTTCTCTAACCCTCTCACTGTCTTGTCTCTTGATAGGCCTATGCATCAGGTTGTGACGTGGTGATTTTGGGCAGTGATTTTGAGCGACTGCAGATCATCCCAGGGGCCAAACATGGCAACATACAGGTCGGCTGTGTCGACTGCTCATTGCAGGGTGGACAGGTAAGACCAACGGTGTGGTGCTTTTATTCACTGGGGTCCTCAGGCTGACTTGTGCTTGAATGCGCAAGCGTGAGATCCCAGTGATGTAACTAAAGCAAATCCCAGTGAAAATAAATGGAGCCAGATTTCAGTAAAAGATAAATGGTTTGCCACATAGAGTAATTATGTAAGACCATTAGACGATAACATATATTTATAGCTAGAGCAGGGTGATATGACCAAAAATATTTATCACGATATACATTTGAAAATTTGCGATAACGATATAACTGACGATATAATTGACACTAGACAAAATACTTTACAACTCCACAACTTTATTAGTGCAAAAAAAAAAACCCCATCAATGTATTTTCACTTAAAGAAGCAGCTGTTTTTTATTTGCATTAAAGTTACATAAATATTTTACAATGCAAATGCAAATTCCTTGCTGAAAGTTTAACCAAAAGGCATTTCCAGTGGAAATTGGCCAACATATCCTCAGCATAACCATGTATAATATCCACAAAACTTAAAAAAAGGTTATACACACACACAATACAGTAATATTATGTTGAAGCACAGTAAGTATCACTCTGCGAGGTTCCTGCCTACGATAGCTGTAATGCCCCGACAATCCATCAAGCGGTGCGGCTTCGTAGCTTAGCAAAGTTGTACTAAAACATTTGACAGATTTTTGAGCGCCGTGTACCACATAAAATCGTTTCGAGGTCAGTAAACACAACCAGAATTCATACATAAGGCCCACAGGATCATAAGGGGCACTGTCGATTTTCAGAAAAATCAAAGGATTGATTTTAAGTGTGCCGTATTTTCCAAACAACACGTAATAACGACGGCGTGCTAGCACGCTCTACCAAAAATAGTGCTGTGTTGTGTATCTGACGGATGAAAGCTAAACCAGTTCCACACCACTGAAGTTGCAGCATTTTTACAAACCAATTCTGGTTCATCCGTTTCATTCAACGATCCACTTTCGCCCTTCTCATTCTCCATCGCCGCCATGCTTTTTCCGCCATGCGCATATGAAAACAAAGGCACGGTGCATGCGCATTTACCCATATTCTATCGCGATATTTCATTTTCTTATTATTGCCCAACATTATTACAGTGAACGGTATGATATGGCCCAGCCCTATTTATAGCTCATTAATTGTTTTAATTATATTTATTTTTCCACATAAAAATACCAAACACTTAGTTGCTTGAGCTTAGAAAATGTGCAGATTCAGTGCTTGTCTTTGTTGTATATCATTTTAGGGTATTCGTTTGTGCTCTGAATGGCTTTTTAAAAGTTTTGTTTTTTAGACAAATTAATTGAAAAATGGAGTTTAAATATATTTTAGTTCCAGCCTTGAATAAAGTTATAAGACATTATATTCATTCCAAACCCATAAACTGTCTTTTGGTTACATGGGACAAAGCAACGATCAACTATAAATTAGCTTTAATGTTTGAAAAAACATCTGACCCATAATTAAATTAAAAAGAAAAAAAGCAGAAGGTGCTAAACATTGCAGGGCCCCATGACATACCGTTTTCTTTTACTTTAATATAATGACCACACACGTGTGGTTGATTATATTGAGTGGTAAGCAAGTTCCACTATATATATATATATATATATATATATATATATATATATATATATATATATAAAAAAAACACCCAGCACGCCCCTGCGGGCGGTTTATCCTTCAAGCTCGGGTCCTCTACCAGAGGCCTGGGAGCTTGAGGGTCCTGCGCAGTATCTTAGCTGTTCCCAGGACTGCGCTCTTCTGGACAGAGATCTCCGATGTTGTTCCTGGGATCTGCTGGAGCCACTCGCCTAGCTTGGGAGTCACCGCACCTAGTGCTCCGATTACCACGGGGACCACCGTTACCTTCACCCTCCACATCCTCTCGAGCTCTTCTCTGAGCCCTTGGTATTTCTCCAGCTTCTCGTGTTCCTTCTTCCTGATATTGCTGTCATTCGGAACCGCTACATCAATCACTACGGCCGTCTTCTTCTGTTTGTCTACCACCACTATGTCCGGTTGGTTAGCCACCACCATTTTGTCCGTCTGTATCTGGAAGTCCCACAGGATCTTAGCTCGGTCATTCTCCACCACCCTTGGGGGCATCTCCCATTTTGACCTCGGGACTTCCAGGTTATACTCGGCACAGATGTTCCTGTACACTATGCCGGCCACTTGGTTATGGCGTTCCATGTATGCCTTGCCTGCTAGCATCTTGCACCCTGCTGTTATGTGCTGGATTGTCTCTGGGGCATCTTTACACAGCCTGCACCTGGGGTCTTGCCTGGTGTGATAGACCCCAGCCTCTATGGATCTTGTGCTCAGAGCTTGTTCTTGTGCTGCCATGATTAGTGCCTCTGTGCTGTCTTTCAGTCCAGCTTTGTCCAGCCACTGGTAGGATTTCTGGATATCAGCCACCTCCTCTATCTGCCGGTGGTACATACCGTGCAGGGGCCTGTCCTTCCATGATGGTTCCTCGTCTCCCTCCTCTTTCTTGGGTTTCTGCTGCCTGAGGTATTCACTGAGCACTCGGTCAGTTGGGGCCATCTTCCCAATGTATTCTTGGATGTTCGTTGTCTCATCCTGGACTGTGGTGCTGACACTCACCAGTCCCCGGCCCCCTTCCTTCCGCTTAGCGTACAGCCTCAGGGTGCTGGATTTGGGGTGAAACCCTCCATGCATGGTAAGGAGCTTTCTTGTCTTTATGTCAGTGGCTTCTATCTCCTCCTTTGGCCAGCCTATTACCCCAGCAGGGTACCTGATCACGGGCAGGGCGTACGTGTTGATGGCCCGGATCTTGTTCTTACCATTCAGCTGACTCCTCAGGACTTGCCTGACCCTCTGCAGGTACTTGGTGGTTGCAGCTTTTCTAGCGGCCTCTTCATGGTTCCCATTCGCCTGTGGGATCCCCAAGTACTTGTAACTGTCCTCTATGTCTGCAATGTTGCCTTCTGGTAGTTCAATCCCCTCAGTTCTGACTACCTTCCCTCTCTTTGTTACCATCCGACTACACTTCTCCAGTCCGAACGACATTCCAATGTCATTGCTGTATAGCCTGGTAGTGTGGATCAGTGAATCGATGTCTCGTTCACTCTTGGCATACAGCTTGATGTCATCCATGTACAGGAGGTGGCTGACAACTGCTCCGTTCCGTAGTCGGTATCCGTAGCCAGTCTTGTTAATGATCTCACTGAGGGGGTTCAGGCCTATGCAGAACAGCAGTGGGGACAGAGCATCTCCTTGGTAGATCCCGCACTTGATGGTGACTTGTGCTATGGGCTTGGAGTTGGCCTCTAGTGTTGTACGCCACATCCCCATTGAGTTCCTGATGAAGGCTCTTAGGGTCCCATTGATCTTGTACAATTCTAGGCATTCCAGTATCCAGCTGTGGGGCATTGAGTCATAGGCCTTCTTGTAATCAATCCAGGCAGTGCACAGGTTGGTCAGTCTGGTCTTGCAGTCTCGGCTGATTGTTCTGTCTACCAGTAGCTGGTGTTTTGCGCCTCTGGTATTCTTGCCAATTCCTTTCTGTGTCCCGCTCATGTATTGACCCATGTGCCTGTTCATCTTAGCCGATATGATGCCTGACAGGAGCTTCCATGTAGTACTGAGGCAGGTTATTGGTCGGTAGTTGGAGGGGACCGGTCCCTTCTTGGGGTCCTTGGGGATCAGGACCGTCCGGCCTTCAGTTAGCCATTCCGGGTGTCTCTCGTTAACTAGCAGCTGGTTCATTTGTGCTGCCAGACGCTCGTGGAGTGCAGTCAGCTTCTTCAGCCAGTAGGCGTGAACCATGTCGGGCCCTGGTGCTGTCCAACTCTTCATACTGGAGACCCTTTCTTGGATATCTGCCACTGTGATGGTTACTGGACCCTGTTCAGGGAGGTCGCTGTGGTCTGCCCTCAGATCCTCTAGCCACTGAGCATTGCCGTTATGGGTTGCATCCTTCTCCCATATGCTCTTCCAGTATTGCGCCGTCTCCAGCCTTGGTGGTGCTGTTCTCTTATTGTTCCCTTGCCACTGAGAGTACACCTTTGCTGGTTCTGTGGAGAACAGCTGGTTTATTCTCCTGCCTTCTATCTCTCTGGTGTACCTCCTCAAGCGGCTGGCCAAGGCTGTGAGTCTTTGCTTGGCAGTTTCCAAGGCCTCAGGTATGGACAGCTTGCTGTATTTCTTAGGCACCTTATTTGTCGCACCTTTCTGCAACTCCGTTAGTTGGCTAACCTCCCTCCGTGCTACTTTGATCTTGCCCTCTAGCCTCCTTCTCCATGGAGGGTACTGCCCCTTGTCGCTGTTCAACTTGTAGCCAAGCATCTCACTGATCACTGTTGCCGTATTGTAGATGAGCTTGTTAGTGTCGGTAATCGTGGTTGTAGGTATTGCCCGTAGTGCTGCATTAACATCATCTAGCAGACCTTCTGAGGGTACTTCACGTAATCTTGGTAACCGGCTACGGGGGATCCAGGTTTCAAGCTTGGCCATGATCCTATTTTTCAGGTCAGTTCCTCTCGCACTCAACGATCCTTCTCCTATCGCACTTGGGGCTATGTACCCAATCTCGGGTGATGATATCTCCCCCCTGACCTGGCGTCCTGACTCCTCCTTGCCGTAGCATTTGTGTTGTACCTCGTCAATCTCTAGCTGTGAGAGCAGTCCCTTCTTTCGAATGTTGGAACACTGAGCTACTAGTTGTTTCGCCGTCATTGTGGATGTTGGGTATCGAAGAATCCATAGGTCCCTCATCCTATTCATGTAGCCCCTTCCGCCAGGGTTACTTGCGTAGTAGCATTCCAACAATATATATATATATATATATATATATATATATATATATTTACAAGATATTCACCCTGTACAGTGGCTTCTTTTCATGAATTTAAATTTGATTCTTCAGTAAAAAAGAAAAAAAAGAAAAAAGGAAGAGGATAAAATAACACAGAATTTAGATTCTTTCTTAATACACTACACATTTCTTGTGTCTCTGGAAACAAAACTTGGCACATAATGGCAACAGTCATTATGCAGTCGAGTACTCAGTTCTGCTTGTTGGTAAGTAGCATTGCTGCAAAAGGAGCCACAAAAGCAGCTTGCAACATCTGCATAAACCTGATAATAAAGATCATATAGCAGAATTCTAATGAACTGGGATTAGTTTTTAATTAGGGAGGGTGGTAGCCTTTTTTTAAAAAAGTGCAGGCAACACTGCAATAATTTAAATAAATATAAAACATTCTCAACCAGTCGTTCACTTCTTCCCTTGTGACCTTAAATCCAATCCGTTGGGCCAGAACTACCCACACACGCCTCCAGCATGGTCTAGCATCTGTTTAAGTATGCCAAGTTGGTCTGCTTGCCATTTCCACTTCATTGCCCTCTGCTCACTGTGATATTTGCAATGCTTTTAGTTTACATAGTACATCCTTTGTGCTCATACTTTAAGTGTTGTAGCACTTCATATCATTTTATGAGCTTTAGTAAGTTGTTCCTATTAAGGATATATTTTCCAAATACATTATTTTAAAGGCTAATTAGGTGTCTAGAGCATAAATATTACTACACTATTTTGAGAAATGTATGTCTACTTGCGATGAGAAATCAAATAAAGAAAGTCAGTATGGAGGTGGAGCAAGCGATCTCTACAAACATCATAAAGCAGTAAAAATAACTTTTTAAAAGCTGCATCCATCACAGTTAGCCCTGCAAATCTACTGTTCATCTCTTCTTGGTAAAGTTAATGGTTTCATGAGAGCCTTAAGATGTCTCTTGTAATATTCATAAATATTAGCATAATACCATCTTAAAGTCTCTGTTGGGGGTTTATGAAAATCAGACCAAAGCGTAGTCATCATTATAACCACAGAGAGGGAGACTTAATTTTTTACAACTCACATTTTCTTTCTTTTTGTCAGTCGCTCTACAGGCTCATGTTGAATTGACTGATTTATCCCCAGAACTTGATCTCAGCATAAATGTGTCTGCCTTTTAGAATTTAATTAAATTTGAACTGTGCTGCTTCTGCAGAACCTATATTTGTGCCCCAAAAAGCCTGTCTTATACTTTGAGCCATTGTGTAGTGTCCATGTGACTATGCTTGTGCATGTGATGACTTGTATGTCTGTGTACACACATTTAAACATGTGCATGTGACTCACCCCTTCACAGAATTCCCTCCCTGACAGTTGGCATATTATTTACCACATTAAAGACGCAGCTTGTATTATCGTTTGCTCAGTTAACATTATGACTCTTGGGTCCCATGGAAATTACTTGAAAATTTAGCCCTTACAAATTGATGAAATTGAGGTGTGAATAGAGTAGATAAGACTATATTCACTCATCACTGAGTTGTTATGACTTAAGGTATTTTTTATTTATTTATTTATTGGCCTGTTGTCAAGGTGTCTTCTCTCTTACTATGTAGATATGTCATGACTCATAAAGCAAGTTATAGTTGATTCTGATTAGGATCTATAAGTATTAGTATTTTTGATCTATATTACAAAGCATAAGTTTAAGCTTTCAAGAATTTTTTTTGAATTACTTAAATTTGGATAACTAGGCTGATATGGAGGACAGTATATGTTTCTGTTTGCAGTGATACCTTTGTATTTGTTTTGTAGTATATCTAAAATGTCGACCTTTTTTTGCTGGCAGATTGCAGCTTCCTATGGAAGCATTGTGTGTGTCTTTGAGCCTGTTCAGCAACCAGATCAAAAAGACTCATCGTTGACCGTGAGTAGCCTGCACTTTCTTCCAGTCACAGTATAGTCATGCATGTTTTCAGGTCATCCAGAATGAATGAATGAAGCTTTTTCTGTGTGGCAAAACTCTCTTGATATTTGAAATGGAGCAGAATATTGTTCCTCTGTAACTACTTGCATAAATCATGCGATTATTGTCATGTTCACTGTTTTGGTTTCTGTTCTGTAGTCCGTAAAGACGTTTGCTTTGTCTGTTGTTAGAGAAGTCAAAGAATAACCACAAGAAATGAGAAGAATTTACAACATCTTAAGTACAAACCGTATTTCGTTTATTGCAGAAGTACCCTGGTATTACAATGCTGTGTGTGTTGCCTGATTGCATGTGACTCAATTGAAAGTTCACTGTTAGCGCTTGTTAAAGCTTCATCTATAGTTCCACATGTACCATCGAAACAGGGAATTTATTTATTTCTGAGCTTATCTAAATAGGGAATTATTGCACAAAGTTTCAGCCAACATAATTGCCAAAACATGACATACTTGTTTTGAATTTTGCCTTTTTCTGTTTTTCCTGTACAGAAATTGAACTGCCAATGGCAGAAGACTGGTCAATTTGTATTACAGTCTATAGTACGGAACCTAGCATGGCACCCTACAGGTACTCTAACCATTGTTCTTTCTTAAAGTAACACAGACATATTAAGATAAACAGTTGTGATTTAAAAAGAAGTGTTGGGGTGGTACTACAGATCCGGCAAAATATAAATGTTTAATAATTTTTTTTTAAACAGAAATTTGATGATATCTGTCCTGAAAGATCATATCTGTATATGTTTGTCTGTCCAGGTTGCACTCTCCTAACAGGCTCTAGCAGCCTGCAGTTGTGGTCTAATGTTGATGGAGTAAAGGATGAAGCTGATGAAAGGGGGCAGCCGGCAGAAATGACCATAAGAGACTGCCGTTCTGCCTGGAGGTGTATCTGGCAGAGCAAGTAAGAACAGAGTTTGTAAAATAGTCACAAACAAGACAGAGACTTTAAAATTAGGATTTTCATTTATCTTATAAGCACCAAATAGACATTAAAATAAAATCAGCTAATGCACATTTTTCTGTAACATTATATTCAATACAAATCTGACTGCAGCAGGACATGCACTCAGTTATCTGATTGAGTTCATGTCCTGATGCAATTTGTTTAAACCTATTTTATTTTGTCCTAAACATTACTTATTATATTGACATGGAGTGTTGAATATAATTTTCATTTTGTATCTCAAGGACTGCTTCTCCAGTCAATTTAATGAAGTTCTCTCCTGACGGTGAGTTCTTTGCCACAGCTGGTCAGGTAAGTTGTGTCCCTTTGTTACATCGCACTTAAAAACCGAACACTCTAGATTCATGTGAAATTAGTTGATAATAATTAACTTCTACCTTCTGGTGTCGTGTGTTTTTTGTTAGAACTACCTATGGTATCGCTTATATCCTTCATTGCCTCTTCTTTTCAGGATGATTGCCTAATAAAGGTTTGGTACAGCACCAGTAAGTGGAAGATGGGTGTTACCACACTCTTTACACCTCCAGACACCAATGTGAGTGACCCGGGAGAGCTGGCCTTCTCCTTTATCTACCTGGCTCATCCCCGCTCTGTCACCAGTTTCTCCTGGAGGAAGACCAGCAAGTACATGCCACGGTACAGACACTGTTAATTTGTCATCTCCTAGCCTTTTCTAACTTCCTTTTCTTTAACTTCCTTTTCTTTGAAGGTTAGGTCAAAATGACCTAACCTTCCACAGCTGGGCAAAAGAAAAAAAATGCCTAAGTTAACAAGCTGGTTGAAAGGATGGTTGAAAAATATTAGGTCTTTATCTTCTTTACATTAGAGTAGAAAGCAGCTTGAGGTAACTTGTTGTGGACAGGTTTGATGTCTGTCTTTGTTTATTTAAAATATGTCACTACAGATGGTGTGGGTTGAATAAATTTGGCACATTCCAAATTGTTTCATAGCTTTATATAATATTGGTAATCGTATGTGACCTTCAGAGGGCTTCCACACAGGAGGGGAATTGCAGCAATCTGGTGCTCTTGTTGCAGGCGTCAAGCAGAAGAACCACACAATTACGTACACAATTAAATTTAAGAAAACTACACTGAACTTTGAAAAAGGAAAAACACAGTTGTCTTAATTAAAGAGATTTAACTGAACTTCAACTATAATTTAAGAATTAAATAAATAAATGTGAGCTGGCAAGGTGTCACAATGTGAATTTTTTTTATTAGAGGCAAAAGTAAGTGAAAATAAGGGGCAGAAATGCAAAACGAGAGCACAAATGTGAAATGGATTGAGACAAATAATCATTTCTGTCTCAGTTATCGTGATGTAATAATCATTGTAAGACAGAATTTTAATTGAAATTAAAATTCCATTAATTTTTTTTAAAAATCTCTCTCTTTTTCTCCCTCCTTTATCCTAACAGGGGCGCAGTGTGTAATGTGCTGCTCACCTGCTGTAAGGACAGTGTATGTCGGCTGTGGGCAGAGACGCTGTTGCCAGGTGACAGCCTCTTATCTGGTCACCATAAAAACCCTTCTTCTGGCCAACACAGTGAAACGCTTAAATCTTCTGCTGGCCTCTCAAAGAAAAACGGCTGCAATGGGAAGACACACGGACAAGCCTCACAAGAAGTAAGCCACAATGACTTTGACTTTCCTGCTTAAAATAAACACTCAGTATAATCAGCAGGACTTTGCTAACGTTAACACAGTCTAATTAAGCAATCCTGCATTTAACCTTTATTTTCAGTTTCAGCTGTATGACAGTGCAGAAAACAAGGCCTTTTTAGCAACACATCACTCAAAACACATGAAATGTAAAAATCTATACTATTTGCACACAGGCTCGAAATTAAAAATCAAACACAAAAATGCTATTTGTTGTTTCGATAAACAAAAAAATGCGCAATTACTTTAGTTTAATTGTTTTTTTTTTTATTTGGCAGGACCCTTTGCTCGTGATCAGTTTAAATATAGTTTACTAACACAAGTGAAACACGTGATTTTTATGGTGCTTTATTTGATTTGAAGAATTTCTCATTATACGCCTTTAAGTCTAGCATTGCATAGTAAGACTTGTATGTCAGTGTTTTATTTTTTCTTAAGTGATATTAATAATTAGGATAAACTGAATATTTAAAAGGACCTCACATCATTTTGTGTAAATAATTCTATCTTTATAACAGAGAACAAGCTATGAAATGATCATCAGCGTTGTTCATGACTTCCCTAGATACTCCCATATATGCACTTTATCAGGTGTTCAGATGTCATGCTTTCTTTCCTTTTTTGCTTTGAAATGATAATCTGACAGAGTGTTACACTGGCTGCAGAAATTTCATTTCATTTCATCACACTGTTGCATCGGAAACGTTGTGCTTTTTGGGTATAACTTGTCCGTATCAGAAGTATTATTTGTAAAGCTGTATCGCTCTCTAGTTTGTATACAACATGCAAAAAGAAACAAGTTGTAATTTCCTGTGTAGTTGGAAATGGATGGTACAAATGATATGATTTGTGGTTTCCCCTTTTTTCTACAGAAATAATTTCCAAGCTTTTGTATTTTTATGTATTGCACAGTGATAATTTAAGGATGAGCGTAAAAGAACAAAGAGGCACTGAGAAATTTCAAAACAACTTTGAGAAGGTAGATGGAGAGCAACAGAGGTTTGGTATAGTTAAAAGGGAAAATTAAGGGTCTCAGACATGAAGGTTTTTGAAACTGTCTGCCTTTCTGTAATGTGTACGATACCTTAAAATTATACCTCTGACTTTTGATCAGTGTTTAATCTTTTTCAGTTCTCTGGCGCATGTTTGTGTTTGCAATACTGGTGTGTTCTGTTTTAAGTGACCCAGCTTGTTCGCAACATCCTAACCGACATTCATTTTATCTTTGGAAAGTTGTGGGTGTCACCAGTGCTTGAAAAGCTTGGGGCATATTAGTTTACAAAAAATGGATACGCAGAGTCTGTAAGACTGTACGACGGTAGGGAATTATTCATTAGAAATCCCAGCAAATGTTCTTGCAAATCAGTGCAGTTAATTAAGCCCCAATATTCTGAATAAGTTGTTATTTGAGAACATCTGGAGGAGGCAAGGTTATGGGATTTCATTTAAAAGTATTTGTACCTGCTTTGTCATGTCTTTTTAATGGTGAGTTTACTTGTAGTCTTCATAAATCTCAAAACCTACAGGTTTACAGCTCATTTTATCTTACTCATTTTGCACCTGTGAGTCTAGATACAATCACATATTTGGTTAAAGAAACTCTGCTTTTAAATGATTGTTTGTCATCCTGTGAGACTTGTTTTCCATTGGGGCATTTAGCTGCAGTCTGCTGTGAGACACCAAATTACATAACCTGAATACCCAATAAACTTTAAAATTTCTTCTATACACGCTCTGTGACAGCCACTCCTCCATGTTGCCAGCTCCTGTTGCTCTGTTTTAAGACAAATTGGGCTCTTCACTTAAATGCAGTTTAAACATCAATACCAATAAATTAAAATCCCACCCTGAGGGGACCACCTGTTCACCAAAGTAGAGTAGCTTAGCACAGACTGGGATGAGAGCTGGAGAGGTTTGTAAGTCGACACAAGTTGATTAATTCACATCAACCTCCAAAAGACAAGCTCAACCTGTCTTTTCAGCCTGAAAAGGCAACAAGGAACAATGGTGTTTCATTTTTCTCTTTTTAATCTTATTTAAGTAGCTCCACATTTCTACAGGTTAATGTAATATTTTAGTGCCTCTTACATTTAGTATTATGCATTTGGATGGCACAGACGATGTCTGCAGTCATAAAATATTAAATTGACATTTGAGCAATACTTCATAATAATCATACTTGTTTTCTGCACAGCTGGATTTTCAAGAATCGCGGCACTATCGGGACATACCTCAGCTATCATGGACCAGCGGCCTGCCTCACCTTCAAAGTGGACACTGTAACCACAAGAAGAGCAGCAATAACATGCCCCATGCCAATGCTCTCTGCCACTTTCACATTGCTGCCAGCATCAACCCAGCCACAGGTTTGACTTGAACACACTCTGAAACTACTTAATAATCCTGTTGATCCCCATCACTGGTATTTTGTTAAATACCAAAAGAAATCTCACAACATATTGAAGAACTAAAGCTTTAACATGACATAAAGTTCTTGATAAAGACGAATGAACTAAAGCACATCATTTGCTATTCCTGAACTGTACAGAGTACATGGATGGTTAACTCAGCTGGAAGTCAGAAGTCTTAACCTCTTGGCAAAAATACCATTACTTTTGCAGATTGCCTGAGGTTGTTTCTTTAACATTCCAATGAGCTTGTGCTCAGTGAGAGCTGTTCAGAGTAACTGTGAGCATTTCATTTTCTTCCTCTCCGTTTTAGTTGGGTAACTTAATTTGACCTGAATTAGGATAAAATCATGTAGACTCTTTCAGCCTTCAGGCTGAGAAGTCCTGCAGGATTTGTATGCTTGGATTATGTTTTAGGATACTAAACCATGCTTACATTCATGAAAGTTAATTTGCTCCAGCAGATATATTTTTGTCCTGCATGTCAGCAGCCCGGTCTGATGTATATTTTGTTGTTGTTGTTGTTGTTATTTATTCATTAAGTTTTCTAAATGTTTAACAGCTTATAACTTGTATGTTTCACAGACATTCCCCTGTTGCCCTCCATCTCCTCTCTGAACGCTGTGGATGATGAGGAACCAGGAGGCCCATTTTCTGTCCACTGGCTCAACAACAAAGAGCTTCACTTTACTTTAGCCATGGAAGTCTTTCTGCAACAGCTTCGAATTAGTGTAGAGCAACAGAACGAGTGCTCCAATGAAGGTAGAGAGAAATGATTTGGATGAGTCAGTAATGGGTGTGTGCATGTGAAGCTGTAACAACAGTGACAGTTAAAGTCTAACCTTTAGAATAGAATTTAACATATTGTTTGGCTACCATGATTTGTATTCTTTTCCAGAGCCTGAAAATGAAGATGACTTTGAAGAAGAGGAGAACAGACCAAGTGAACCCCAAGGACCAGGAACAGTGGAGCTGCCTCTGGCAGCAGTGGAGCACCAGTTGGATGTGCTGTTAGAGGAGTGGAATAAAGGGGCCGACATGCTGTTCAGTATTCATCCCATGGATGGCTCTTTGTTGGTCTGGCATGTGGACTGGTTAGATGAATACCACCCAGGCATGTTCAGACAAGCTCAGGTACTTTGCTGCTATTGTTCTTTATATAGAACAGTTGTACATTCATTCTGTTTGTTTCATGAGAGTATTCCTCCAGTTTCTTTCCTCTTTATCTTTTATAGTCTTATTTCAGAGGTTGATACACAGAGAAACTGCACAGTTAGCTGCACAATTGGTCTTAATTTAATCTCAGTATGGCTTTTTCTCTATTATAAATAAATGAACATAAATAACTGTTATTGAAAATGCATGTTCTTCCAAAAGAACACAAAGTAAAAACAAGTCAAGCACCCCCTTGATCAGGACCTGATACTGTGCCTGCGTCTGTCCCATGCAAGCTTGAAATGTTCTTGATTGGTCTGAATAAGAAAGTCTTTGTTAAAAATACAGATACTACAAAATTTTAATGTCTAGCACAACAGCAGGTGAAGAACTTGTCCCTCAAAGTGGGTCGTCATCCGTTGTTTGGAAGTACTTCTGATTTGGCACAAGTAACATTAACTATAATGAAATCATCTGCAAAAAGTGCTGTAGAGTTAACTAGTCTGTAAGGCAAGACTACTAACTTATATTCAGCCTCCTGAAAACATGCCAAAAACTGCAGTATTATTAATGCATGAAGGCTAAGAAAAACAATGCAGATGTTGCCAGCATGAGTCATTCAACCTCATCTGAGACATTTATAAAAGCAAGCCTGTACACCACATCTGCATAACCATCTAGCTCCCAAAGATCCATCTAATCACAGTTTATTTGGGCAGAGACAAGTGTCCAGTAAACACAGTGAACAGTAACAAAGGCTTTGGAGAATTGGCCAGCATGCTGCTGTTATCTATTCTGGAATTATTTTTCTGGTAAAACCTACACCATATGCAAAACATTTGCTGCTAAGTTTTATTAATCATGCAGGTACAATCGATGGGGTGAAAGACTTGATTTTTCTTCTTAGAGATTTACTTAATTTAGGTCAGTGAGGAAGTTCAGTATTATTTTTAAGCAACTATTTTACATTAGTGGAAATACTGCACAACATAAAAACAAGTTTATGTTTAATGAAAATTGTAATTAAAACCTTTTTTCCACTATAATCAATAAATAACAGTGATCTCAATATTGATCAAAATAATTGTTAATCATTTGACCATAATCATGCAGCAATCAAAGGTAACTGAATTCTGAATTCTGCTCAAAATATAACTTTAACCTTTAGATTAAACAGTTTTCTATTTAGTTATTTGTTTATATTCAGAATTTCAGAAAGTGCTTTGTGGGAAATCATTAATTTATCATCAGAGTAAGGTTGTGATTTATTTTCACAGTTGTGATGGTGTACTTGTTCTAATGTCTTCTCATCTGGCGACTCACACAAATATATTGTACTTGTCTATGACTTCATATCAAATTCAGACATGCCCTAGTGCATTTTTATGAGCAGTAAAAATAATGAGGACAGAGAATCTGGTCATTCAGGCACAAAACTGAATCTCAGGTTTCATTGGCATTCATTTTTTAGGCCTGGCTGTTTTAATTAGTTTAATTAGTCCTCCTCTTTAAATCTGAGCTGCAAATTACAGTCACTTTTGATGACATTGCTATGACATCTCTTTCTGTCTCAGGTGTCGTTTGCATCCCGCATTCCTGTAGCGTTCCCCGCAGGTGACGCCATCTCCCTGAGCCAAAGTGTGGTAATGTATGCCTGCAACAAGAACGTGGATCTAGCTATCCAACATGGCAGACAGCGACCGCCTGGGAGCACATTGCCTCAAGCCAAATCTGCTCTAATAAGCTACGGAGGTCAAGGAAAATCTGCACCCAGCAGTAGTCTTCGATTAAGCATATTTACCCCCAATGTCCTTATGATCTCCAAACATGCTGATGGCTCTTTAAACCAGTGGGCAGTCAGCTTTGCAGAGGACTCTGCTTTCTCGACTGTGCTCAGTGTCTCTCACAAGTCACGGTACTGTGGTCACCGCTTTCACCTCAATGACCTGGCCTGTCACTCGCTGCTCCCTCTTCTCCTCACCACCTCACACCACAATGCCTTGAGGACGCCAGAGGCAGACAGCATATTGGTTCCTCCAGAGGCCTCCTCCTCTGGTTTTTCTCATTCTGCATCTCTATCTTGTGGGTCACGACCCACGCGGGTGTCCCTGGGTATGGTTTCCCAGGATCCCAATGCGATCTACAGTGAGCTGATTTTATGGAGAGTGGACCCCGTCGGCCCGCTGTCGTTGTCAGGCGGGGTCTCGGAGCTTGCTAGAATCAATTCTCTCCATGCATCAGCATTTGCTAATGTAGCCTGGCTGCCCACACTCATTCCCAGCAGCTGTTTAGGTGAGAAAATATTATTACTGGTCAGATTGCTAAGTACTTTATTGTGTGTTGCCTTAGCAAAAAGGCAGTAATGAGATTTTTTTGTTTGTTTTGGGTTTTTTTGGGGGGTTTTTGTTTTTTGTTTGGGAGGGTTGATTGATGTGAAGGATTGTTTATTGTTATTGTTTTCTATATAGTTAACTATGTCCAACTAAGAGTAGGTCTGAGACGAGTCTCCATGTGTGGTTATTAGTCCACTTGACACATCTACTGTGCATTGTAGATAAATGTACAAAAGCAACTTACTTTACCAAATGACTTCAGATTTTCTGAATTAAACATGAGTGAATGTTAAATCTCAGTAGTGTTCGCTTGACATATTTATTTAGAAAAAACAAGCATAATAGTGGTAACATTCAATTGTTTTTCTTTTTAGGTTTGTACTGTAACTCTCCCAGTGCCTGCTTCGTGGCAAGTGATGGCCAATCACTCAGGCTTTATCAGGCTGTCATTGAGGCTAAGAAACTTCTGAGTGAGCTCTCCAATCCGGAAATATCAGTAAGTGATCAAGCCTGACAATTTTCATGCACATTAATAGCAACACTCAGCCATTTATAGAATCTGTCAAATAATGTACGTCACTGTTTTGCCATTTTGTTATTACTAGTGTTGGCCTGAGATGACTTGGAGAAAAATGACTGCAGGCGAAATTATATAACATGAAACATTAATTGCAGTGAAACATTTAAAACTCAGGGAAAAAAGTAGTATGCAGCAAGAAGAGGAGAAATTGTTATATAAATGGTTTTTTTTTTTTTTTTTGCATTTCTTTTATTGCGTTTACTATCCCACCTGTTAGCCGTCAGTTGCAAGATGTTAAGTGATTTTCAAATTGGTAAAATAATTTCCTTGCATATTTAAACTGTGTAATACTAATTTATAAATATATGCAGATGATTTTTTTTGTGTGTGTTTGTCACCTTTCAGAAATATGTTGGGGAGGTTTTCAACATCATCAGTCAGCAGTCCACAGCAAAACCAGGGTGTATTATAGAACTGGATGCCATTACTGACTTTGTAAGTATACACGGAGTCCAAGAGAACCGAATTGTTTTCTCACACTAAACAAAGTTCAACCTCCTTTATTTGGGGACTTTCTGATTGTCTCATCTAACAGTAGACAGACATTGTCAGAATCTTTGAAGGTTTTCCCCTGAAAACAAACCAAAAAAAAACCCCATTGTTGACTTGCAAACCATTTGTGGCATGAAGCATTCGGCTGTGGCCTGAGTCGCTGAAAGGTCAACCACAATAATAAAAGGCAAAAAAAACCTCCCTCGTCTCCTTAGGGTGTGCGTGTCTTTGTGCATGTACTATTAATACAGCCTGTGTCTATGTCAGTGTGTAGACAGAAAATGATGTTCAGAGTCTACATCTGATGTAGTTTGACAATATCTGCTGCTGTTCTCTGCAGCAGGGGAAGGAGACACAGCTCCTGCATGTTTTTGAGGAACATCTGATTCTTGGCACTGAGATAACGGAGAGCATACATGAAACTCCCGACTCTCCTCGCACGGGTAAAAACCTATTTTTCCTAGTTTTCATGCCTGTATTTAATAGCAGCTGCTTGCATCTTTCATTAAAAAAATCACTGTGTGGGTTTCTCCCCCCCTGCAGCCTCCAGTAAACCAGCCTTCTCAGCCCGCTTTTTTCTGGTGGTGGTAGAATTAAGCCCAACAGGTCGCTCACTGCTCCACATGTGGCATCTCCATCTTGCTGCTCGACCAGTCACTATGGGTGGGTACTTATACACTCATACACCCTAAAAGTTGGGTGATGTAAGAGAGGTTTTCTGCCATCCTGTCTAACCTTAGCCAAAATAAATGATTGCAGACCATAAAGGGAAGTTTTTAAGGGTTAAAAGAGCTGGAAGCGTTGCAAAATTATAATTAGTAACTAAGTAATAACTTTATCACTGTAGATGCCTTGCATTTTTTAAGTTCCAAGTCCAGATTTGTCTCCCTTGCAATCTTTATTACAAGTCTGCTGTGTAAAAGTTGTAAAATTACTAAAAGTATCTCTAATGATTGAAAGAGACCTCCAGTATCACAGTGTGCTTTAGCCAGATGGTGATTCATCTGTTGAAAGATTTGTTTTTATAGATTTTTCAAATAATGACTCTGATGAAGTGTAGTAATGGTGAATGGATTTGACCAAGCCTAACTGTTCTAAATATATTCCCACTTTTTGTATGCCCACAGAGGAGACTGCAGCTCATAAGGATCTCACCACGACTTCTCCCTTGAACAGCTCTCAGTTTGTCTATGACGCACCCAGTTCTCCGGTAACTCAGAAGAGTAAATCCTGCACTTCCAATCTGCAGAGTGCCTGTCGTCTCAGCCTCACAACACACAGGCTGTACAGCCAAGAGCTGGCTCTTCCAGCAGAAGTGGAAGCCATCAGTGTTACTCCCTCGGCAGGTGAGGGACAATGAGGACAGGCATTCTTATTCCAAGGACGCAAAGCAAAACCACTTTGTTTCCTTATGCATATTGATGCATGCTAAGGTTCAATGTTGCAGCTTGAACCTAAACTCTAAATAATTGATCGGCTAGCTAATGATGGAAGAAGTTACTCACTAAAGTCATTTTAGGCATTAAATCTTATGAAATATCATGAAATCACATGAAATTATTCAGACATACCCACCACACAATCGGTGCAGTACTTAGCATTTTTTATTGGCGAGACTTGTCAATACAGTAAGCGAGACATAACAGTTTGTGCAGCATTTTCCTAACGGGATGGTTCAATTTTGATATTTAGAGAAAGCTAATATGTAGTCTATATGCTATATGTAGTCATAGGACAACATCCATACACACTCTTGAGTAAACCCATCAAAAATGATTAAACCGTTGCGTATAAATGACATCTTACCAGTCTGAAGTAAAGTGCACATCGTAGTTTCCTTTTATTTCACCATCAATGTCCTTGTATTGGGGATGATTTATTATAAGTAATTAATGACGTTTCCTCTGTTGTGACATGTGATTATGAATTGATGAAAAACGTTATGAGTGGAATGTAAGAATCACAGAAAAACACTTAAAAAAGAAAACAGCTGAAAGCTACCAACAAACTCGGATTGCCATCAGAACTCAGTTGATAATTATTAGTGTTTGATCTGACCTGTGGTATCACAGGCTCTGTCTGCATCATGTAAAGAATTCCCCTTGAAGTTGAGTTGTTAATGATTTTGATGAGGCGGTGTAAACCACCAACCACTGTGTCTCTTCCAATGTGTGATGTTTATGGTCCATTGTTGGTGCTAGAGTGTCGAAATACCTGATTGTGACTTTGCTTTCTCCTGCACTTAAATCAATTTATAATGTACACTTATTTTCTTTTCACAAATGAAGTGGTTTAATGCTTCTATAAGATTAGTTTGGATACAGTGAGAACCTAAGACAGTCTAAAAGAGGGTGCTTCGTGCAAAAAGTGTATTGGATTTTATTTTTCTCTTTATTTTTCTTTAGGTTGTTTACTAAGGCAGTGGTGTATTTTTGTGAACTGAGTTATAATTTAGTGTGTACTTGCACCTTAATATGAAAGAATGCATTCAGGCTTGTTCTGTGTTGAACATGGTGCATAAATGTTTTTTAGGTCAAGGTTTTTAGGTCAAAGTTGGTAAGATTGTGGCAACACTGTTAAGATAAAAATGAGCAGGGTGCACAGTGAGACAGGAAGCCGACTTGTAGATTAAGAAAAGCGTGTATGGCTGAAAGAGGCCTGAGTAAAAAGCTGCTGCTAACATTATTGGAATGAAACATAAGAATAGACGAAGGCAATCTTTTGTTTCGTTTACATTGTATTTTTTTTTTAATATATCTGCCAAATGTTTTCAAAATTGAATAAATCACAGAAATTTAACTCTAATGATATTATAGATCAAATCTTTCTTTGCTAATGGTGCATTACTTTTCTTCTCAGGTCACCTGAGTGCGTCATGTTCTCTTCCAGCCGGCCACGTGCCTTATCTCCTTGCTACTTTCTGTTCTGATGGTAAGGTGCGCTTCTGGAGGTGTAATGTCATGACAACAGAACCCCCCACTGTGGACAACTTGGTGTACCAGTGGGAGGAATGGCCTCTCCTGGTGGAGGAAAAACTTCCCAGCAGCAGTGCAGTAAGTGTGCCAGGCCGGCCCATTGAGGTCAGCTGCTGTCACGCTGGACGGTTTGCAGTTGCCTACAAGCAGATGCCTAGCACACCTCTGAACCTATCTCCTCATCTGAATGCTCATGGACCTCTGACTTCTCCCCCAGCCTCTGCATCTTCCCCATTTGTAAACTACAGCACCACCAACACCCACCTGACCCCGACCCTTAATGTGCCGCATAGCCCAAAACCCATTCACAGCCCTAATGCAAGCACTCGAGAGCCGCTGGTCCACATTGGCATCTTTCAGTGCGAGTCCACTGGTGGTTCGCAGTGGATTCTGGAGCAGACCATAGTATTGGACAATACAGACCCTATGTCCAGCTATCCTTTAAGTAGTAGTACCACTGCAAGTGCCAGCATTCCAAGTAACATGGATTTATCCATACAAAACGAGAACTGTCTTGGTTCTACTGGTAAGAGTCTGGTTCACTTGGACTGGGTTTCCCAGGAGGATGGATCACACATTCTGACTGTTGGCATTGGGACAAAGATATATATATATGGTCGTCTGTCTGGAAAGCCTCCAGATCTGGGAGTGTCTTCTGATGCTAATAGAGACCAAAGCTTGTCTCGCCTGGTTCTGCTTCGATCGGTCAGTCTGTTCTCCTCTGTCGAAGGCTCACCACCTATCCCAGTCTCCCTGTCCTGGGTACGAGATGGAATCTTGGTAGTTGGCATGGAGTGTGAAATGCACGTGTACTCTCAGTGGCAGCCTCCAGCACCACCCAAACCGACTGTCACAGTTGCCCAGGACAAAGACATCAGCAGCAGTGTTTCCTCCATAGTCTCAGCTGTCAGACAGTGCCAGGAGGAGGGTCTCAGCCCTGGGGCCCCCACTTCTTCACTTTCTCTTCCCAAAAAGACCCTGACACGATCAATGACGAGTCTGGCTCAGAAGCTCAGTGGGAAGAAAACCGCTTATGACTTACCTGTAGAAATGGAAGATTCTGGTCTTTTTGAAGCAGCTCACCAACTTTTTCCAACTCTACCCCAATACCACCCTGTACAGTTGCTAGAGCTTATGGACCTAGGGAAGGTAAGTTAAATAAATTACTCAATTACTTTTTGTACTCAGTCTTTAGCAGTAATAGGCTTTTTTTTAAGTGTAAGTCTAGTCTCCAATTACTTTTGAGCTTCTAAAATGGGAGGGATTGTGTGTAAAAATGGCTCTAATTCCTGAACAGTTACTGTATTACTTTTGTATATTGTAATACTTGAATTCGAGCTGAAAGTCTGCTCTTCAGTCACATCTTGATTCTTTGATTTGAAATCCACGGTGGTGGCAAGAAACTACAAAAAAATGTCATTGTCTAAATACTTGGACCTGCGTGTGTATGTGTCTGATCTATTTGTGTATTGTCAGATGTTTTTGCTTGTGTGCTCTATCTTTTTTCCTTTGTCCCCTGTGTTCTTTCTTCCAGCTTCCTTTTCTGTGTGTCTCTGCTTTCAATATCCTGCTCCCCGTCTCTCATTTCCTGTTTTCTTTCGGTCTTCAAGATTACATTCTGTCTATTTCTCTCTCTATTCTCTTTACTCTTGATACTCTCCCCCCCCCCCCCCCCCCATTCATATTAGTATTTATTTATTCCTTCCTCTTCCCCCCCCCCCTCCCATGACACTGTTTTCCAACTAAAAATAATGTAGTAAACTTGTATATGTTCTTTAGTCCATCTTTGTGTTTGAAGTTAGATTGATTTTATTTTTCTTTAATAAAATAACATTAGGACAATATAATCTTGCCAAATTTACTTTAGTTGATGCTATAGGTTCGTTGTACTTCTACCATTAACTCTGCTCTTATAAAATTATGTCATTAATTTCAGTTGAGAATTGATTAGTGTATCTTTCTCACTGTCTCTGTTGCTACCTGGGACCTAAAGGATTACACAGTCCACACTGCACCTGTTCAACATAGTCAGTCACTATAAACTAAACCACAACAGAGTAAACTACCCACTCACTGTCCAGTGTAAACCTTAAATTGTTTTTAATTGTTTATTGTCTTTTCATTTGTAAAAACTCAAAAAGATTTTAGTGTGTGGAATATCCAGATAACTTGTCGTGTACAGATCAAATTTCTCATCCAATATCTCTATTACATCAGCGCCATTGAGTAAGTTACTTAATCAATGGCTCTGTGTGGCATCAGCTAAAAGGACCAGTGAACTGCAGGATATGAAACCTGAGCTCATTTTGTATTAAACTTCCGGTCAAATCTAATTACTCAGTAATTGAAGGACCTTGAATGCCATTTCAGATCCCTCTTTAACCCCTGCGTGGGTACACAGGATGCATTTGTCGATGATGTGTTTGACTAAATTGGATTGAAGTATTAAGTAGCTGGCTTCCAGTTACCTGCGTGTTGCTTCAGCTAATGGAGCTTCCAGTGTAGTTTCTTGAGATTTCCTGACAGAACTAAGTGCTGAGTAAACTGTATAATCAGTACATGCCAAAGTCTGCTATTTGGTATCGCTACAATATGTTTGAAGCACCAAAGAAGCATTATTTATGGGCTGTTTAATATTTTATTAAAAAAAAACTTTTAATAATAGTTGTCTGATTTCCACAATAGCTTAAGCAGTAGTAAGGTGGACCGATACAATTAAAAGCCATGAAAATTTCCAAAAACTGCTTTTGTTGTGGTTGCTGAACAAAATCTGAAATGTATTCTGATTTATTATGTTGATATTGTTCATCTGTCTTCAGGTTCACCGTGCCAAAGCTATCCTCTCCCATCTCGTGAAATGCATTGCTGGAGAAATCATAACACTTCAAGACAGTTCCACCAGTCCCGAAAAACGTGTGCGGTCTCGAACCATCAGTGTTGGGGGCAGCACAGCCACGGATCAGAAGATGTTCAGCAAAGCAGAGAACTCGTCCGCTGACTACACAGAGATAAGCTCCATCCCTCCACTGCCTCTTTACGCCCTTCTAGGAGCTGATGACGACACACCAAAACCTGGTGGGTATATACAGCATGTGATTTGAGAATAGTGGTCCCTCACTATAACGCGGGTCACTTTTCGCGGCCTCGCTGTTTCTCGGATTTTTTCTGTGCAATTTTGCATGCTTTTTTTTTTTCTTTCTTTTTTTCTTTTTTTTTTAACAGCGTGTTGTGTTCTCCGTCCTGATTGGCTGTAGACCATTGTCATTCAGTCTCCTCCGTGCAGTGTCTCCTGTACAGTCACATTTACATAAATCTTTGATCGCTAGCAGTGTGACTCTGAAGTGCTGTACTGTTTGTACGTTTTCTCCCCAACAAACACAACAATATCAACAAAACATTTTGTACTGTCAAAGGCATGTGCGGTAGCCTGAAAACAGGGTTTGATCTTTGGTTTCATTCTATAATACTGGACTTAGTTTTCTACAAAGGTTTGAACTTTGAGGGTGTTTAAACAAGAGAGAAAAGTGTGAAAATGTTCATGCCTGTCTGAGAAAAGTGTATGAAGTGTGCCAGGCAGCAGGAAAAGAGAAGGTTATGGATGTAATGAAGGACGAGATGTAGAAGGCTGTGTGATAGAAGACGATGCAAGGGACCGGGAGCAACTGAAAGCAGAAGAACAAGAAGACTTGGTGAACAAGAACACTCTGCACCATGGGTACAAAAGCATAAGCCTTGGCTTTTTTGTTTTTCTACTTTTTGCTGCTGTTTTTGCCTTTTTGTTTTCCTTTGTTGACCTGGCACTCTGCAGGTGAAAGCATTTCACGACTAAGACTGAAGCCTTATTCACACAAGTCTAATATTATTATTTGAGACTTGTTGTATAAAGCTCGTTGAGTGCTCAAGTGGAATAGCAAAGTGCTATAAAAGAACCAGTCCATTTACCGTTTATCTTGGGACCTCTATGTAATGATTGCAGAAGTCAACTGTGACCTGATTCAAAGTAAATGTTCCACAGCTAATAACATAACATACTTCATCAAACAAAGATGTTCTGTGATAGTATAAGTCCACTAATAATCAGGATGTCACTGATTTCTTTGATATTTTCTATAAACAGCATTATGGATGCTCTGTTGGCAGTTGAATGAAAATAAATGAAAGGTAAAAGGCGAGCTTGAATCCATCAGAATAACAAAAGTCAGAAGCATGACTTGCTTGGCAGCATTTTGTAAAGAACTTGTTGCCTTTTTTTTTAACATGCTCGGCAGTTATGTGGCAGCTTATTAATATTAATATTAGTGCTGTCAATAGATTAAAAAAATTAACTAATTAATCTCACAATTTTCTCTAATTAATCGTGATTAATTGCAATTACTTGATCAATAGCCTGGCTAGCTGGCTTTTTCAACTTTATATTTAAGCTTGTAACAGACATTTATGCAATATAATGAAGTAAATGGAGAATAAACACAAAGAATGTGTGCTTAAATTCAAAGAGAATTTGAATAGTTTTAGCACAGGTTCTTTTTAAAACTTTAAAAACCTACATACTAATAGGTAAGTATACACTAATATATAATATATATATGTTAGTTCTTTCAAACAATTACAATTTTTAATCGGACTCATCACAGGGTTACTGTAGATTAATTTTGATTAATCACAATTAAATATCATTCATTTTTAATCTACGTTAATCACATTTCATTTTGCATGAGCAAACAGACTCAGAAAAAAAAGGGAAAATATATGCATTTAACATGTTTATTGAACATCTTGAACATTCATGTTAACAAAAAACTCTGTAAACACTCTCTCTCTGTCACGCCTGGGGAGGCACTTAAAGTCCTTGAAACGAGGAACCAAAGCTATGTAAAGCAGCGGTCCCCAACCCTTTTTTGCGCCACAGACTGGTATATGCCCGACAATATTTTCACGGACCGGCCTTTAAGGTGTCGCGGATAAATACAACAAAATAAAACTAGTACCGGTACGGGAAAAAAAGAAGTTTTATCCACAACACACGTGAAAAGACCCAGGAAAACCGAGATAACGATAAAAAAATAACGCTAAAAACCCTGAAAACCATACATTTCACACCCGAGCCTCAACTCTCGCGGCCCGGTACCAAACGACTCACGGAACGGTACCGTGAGGTAGACTTACTGAGTCCCCGATGCTCCGTGAGTGGTTTGTCGGAAGCTGGATGACGTGTTAGCCAAAGTCCTAGCAGCATCCCCGACTAACATATGCTTCGCATCAATGTCATATTTTAAGCTGCAAGTGCTTCGGTGAAAAGAAAATTCCTTCTTGCACAATGTGATTGGTTCAGCTGGCCGTTACTCCCAGATCAACTGCCCATTTGCGCATGTGTGAAGGTAACTACTTGGACAAACTGCCCGAAATGCGTGGACAGAAATATTTCAGGGATTTTGAGTCATTCTGCACTCCAGATGCATTAATAGCGTTAAATTTTTTTTATCGCATTAATCATGATGACAGCTTTAATAACGTGTTAAGTTTGACAGCACTAATTAATATTAATATTAGGTCCCCAGGGGTATCGAGAGACGTCAGTAAATCTGAGTGAAACACAGACTTTTCATGCCACGTGAATATGCAGCATAAAACGTAGATGTTGGGGGGTATTTTTAAAGGTCATACATAAAGTCCCTTGTTAACACCAATCCCATGTGAATAGGGCTTATTCCTCTGGAGGCAATAACAGCCCTGAACATAAAGCTAGACCAGTGGTGACAGTTTGATAGTGCTGAATTGAAAATGAATGTTTATGACTTTTTGAGAGTATGCCTGCATATTTGTCAGAAATCAAAAATGTTCTGCAGATATGCATTAAAGCAGGTACACAAACAAGAACAAAGAAATGGTATTTATATTGTAAAACCAGTTACTATTATTAACCACCTCGCCTTAAGGTGAAGAAACTGAGAATAACAACTACACTTCTTTCAGATTTTCCCTCATTATCTGTCTGGGGATACATGGTGAAAAGAATGAAAGCAAATGCATGTATACAGTTTGAGGGTTGTTGTTGTTTTTTAAAGCTCTCTGATATTTTAATCTGCCATCTTCCCAGCAGGAGGATACTTTTCTTCAGGCCTCTTGTGAAATACTTGTCTCATGTTATTTAACTCTGTCCTACACTTCCTTACAGATAAAGTGGGCAGTGTGAGTGGAGATAGTGGGCATGGTTCCAGCCACACCGATGCTTATGATGAGCTCTTTCACACACCCAACGTGATGGATCTGGACCCCCTGGACAGTGATCAAGAGAAAACAGGAAATAAGGTGAGCTCTTTCGGTATTCCATTGTATAGATTACAGAAAGCATTATTCCAAACTGGGACTCTCTCCCTACCATTCAGTGCATGCAAATGACATGACTGTTAATTTTCTAAGAAAACTGATTTTCTGTGCTGTTGTGAAAACTTTGTGACACTGGGTTCATTTAGACATGCAGACTCAGATGTTTTATGCAGAAGGATTTACTGCTGCAAGATCAATAATCGACATATTATCACCCAGTCCTGAAAGCACTTGTTTTTTGGCAAGCGGTATTCATATTAATTCTAGAAATTTGCTTTAGTACGATATAAAAATAACACATTTTTAATCTGTTTATGCTGGCCCATTTAGTATTTAGTATTTTAGTATTTATTTATTTATTGTCATTGTCAAGAACAATGAAACAATGAAATCCATACAACCCAAAAAAAAGAAGAAAATAATAAATACCCCTTAAAACCCAAGTGTACATATTTAACCCAGTGTGACTCCAATGCAATAAGACAATCCTTAGCAATAATGTTCGTAGAAATTCAGACAAAGACCTGAGAAACATGACAAAATACAACAATGCAACCCATTCAATATTATTGTACTGTGAGATATGATATCAGATATGATAGTTATCTATTTAAGAAAGAGGGGGGGGGGCAGGAGGGGGAAGAGAATAAAGATATGATGCACCAATGCAGACCAGTTCATTGCTATTAAGAAGTTGGATATGATAAGATAAGATAGAACTTTATTAATCCCTCGGGTGGGTTCCTCTGGGAAATTCGATGGTTATTGTCCGTGAGAGGGGGGCAGAGAGTTCAGGAGCCTCACAGCCTGTGGATACAGGCTGTTGGCCAGTCTGGATGTTCTGGCCTGTATAGACCTGTACCTTCTCCCTGAGGGCAGCAGATGGAAAAGGTGGCGCGCAGGGTGATGTTGGTCCCGCAGGATACTGTGCACCCTCCTCAGACAGCGAGTGGGGAAGATATTACTGATCTCTGGCAGACTTGTTCCAATAATTCTGCCAGCTTCTTTCACCACCCGCTGGAGTGCTTGCTGATCGGCCTTGGTGCAGCTGGGGAACCACACTAGAAATCCATACGTCAGAACGCTGCTGATGGCACAGTTGTAGAAGTTCAACATCAGAGATCTGGGAATGTGTGCGCTCCGCAGTCTCCTCAGGTAGTAGAGGCGCTGTTGGGCCTTCCGTACAACTGAGGTGATATGGTTGCCCCAGGACAGGTCCTCGGTCACAGTTACCCCCAAGAATTTAAAACTGCTCACCCTCTCCACCGCCTCACTGCCAATGAAGAGAGGCAGATGGTTGTTATGACCCCTCTTCCGGAAATCTACAATGATCTCCTTGGTCTTTTTGGTGTTTAAGACCAAGTTATTGTCGTGGCACCATGACTCTAGTTGTTGCACCTCTGTCCTATAGTTTGTCTCATCATTGTTGGATATAAGTCCGAGCACTGTAGTGTCATCTGCAAACTTAACAATGAGATTGGACGCGCAGGAGGAAATACAGTCATGGGTGAAGAGAGTGTATAGCAGAGGGCTCAGAACACACCCCTGAGGGGCACCGGTGTTGACCACAAGGGTGGAAGAGGTGTTCTTACCCACTCTGACACTCTGTCTACGGTTAGTGAGGAAGTCCACAATCCAGTTGCACAGAGAGGAGTTAAGTCCCAGTTGGTGGAGTTTGGGACGGAGTTTGTATGGCCGGATGGTATTAAAAGCCGAGCTGTAGTCTACAAAGAGGAGCCGTGCATAGGTGTTCCTGTGTTCCAAGTGCTTCAGTAATGTGTGCAGCACTGTGGCGATCGCATCCTCGGTTGACCGGTTCTCCCTGTATGCAAACTGGTGCGAGTCCAGGGATGGTGGAAAAGCATCTTATATGCATCTTTGGTGCACACATCCTTGGACCAGGGACACTGCAGTGAGAATAAGACTCTTTCTGAAAGGTCCATCAGCTCATTCCTGCCTGCTGTGTCACATCTGGCTAAAGCTCCTTTTTACGGCAGGAAATGTCCCAGTGCTCCTAACAGGCCGTCTGTTCTTGGTAGCCAAGACATGCATCTCAAGGTTTATTTTAAATTTACTCCTGCCTGAAAAAGCAGGCCAGTCGAATCTTCATGATGGGTCTTATTAATGCATTAAAAATCTACATTATTAACTAATCTCTAGATTTTTGAAAAAAAGGTTACTGCATTTGAAAAAGCTTATATAGTCAGTTTACACATAGAATATCATGCTTATGTTGTGAAATTGAATCCAGTGATGCTGTATTCTGCTTTGTAACATTATTGACCGATTCTGTATTGTCTTTTGTAAATTGGAAATATCAAACAGTGAATTTAACAGGTTGGCACCTTTTCTGTCTCCAGGTTATAGACCTGTCCCAGTACAGTCCTACATACTTCGGTCCAGAACACGCCCAGGTTCTGTCCAGCCATCTCCTCCACTCCAGTTTGCCAGGATTAACTCGTATGGAGCAGATGTCTCTCATGGCACTGGCTGACACCATTGCTTCTACAAGCATAGACCTCAATGACAGCCAGGGCAAGAGCAAAGGTACTGCAAGGAAATGATAACATAAATACAGACTTTTCAGATGGGTAAAAATTTAGTAAATAAGCTCTGTTATCATTCTTTTTACCTCCAGGGGGAGAGACATTGGATGAGTGCGGTCTGAAGTTCTTGCTAGCTGTCAGACTTCACACTTTCCTCTCTACTTCGCTGCCTCCAGCCCACAGAGCACAACTACTGCGGCAAGGTACAGTGGTGTTGTTTCAAACTCTTTTATGTCAAATGTCCTTCAAAAATGATGCGAGGTCTTGATTTTGAGTCTTTTGTGAACTTCTGCTTTGCTGCTTGTAGTTTTATAGCCCTGTTATCACTGTAATTCCTGAATGGGCAGAAACAAAAGTTATTGACATTTTTGTTTTTTACTGCGTTCTGTCACAGTAATGTCATCGCCCCTTGTAAAAATAGAGATTTATAATTTCCTTTTCCTCTCTTTGCAGGCTTGTCAACATGTCACTATGCCTGGGGTTTCCACTCTGAAGCTGAGGAAGAACTCCTGAACATGCTACCTGCAATGCAAAAGGGAGAGCCAACCTGGCCTGAGCTGCGCTCAATGGGTGTTGGCTGGTGGCTTCGCAGCACTAACAAGTTACGCAGATGCATTGAAAAGGTGAGGCGAACAAGTTAGCTGTCGGATCCCAAATGCTAATCCCTGAGCCAGTGCCACTTTTGTAAATTGACTTATTTGAAGTAGAAATTTTCAGACTATAGTTGGTTATAAATCTGCGTATTAAAGAGTTTGCTTTTTTTTAAATATCTTACTAAAGATTTAATGATCAAATAGTTCATGATCTGGTAATTTATGGGATCTACATGGTAATACATATTAGAAACTAGTTTGAAGATCATAAACACAAAATGGGGAAACTATTTTTTGGTAATATCTTAATGGCTATTCCCATGAAAAAAAGAACAACGTACAGTGAACGATGTAACATCGGTTTTCGATTGTATTTTGCGGAGTGAACATTAACCAATAAATTGATTCAATTAATTTTTTTTTTATCTAGATTGCCTTTTCTTTTTTTTTTTTCTTCAAAAAAAAGCATCCGTATAATTTAAGCGTGCACACTTAACAGCTCTGAAGGATGTCAAATAGTATGTTAGGCCTGTTTGCTTCCTCATGGGTGTTCAGTTTATAAGTGAAATACTCGCAGGTATATGGGAGTACAGTTGTGCTGAGGCTGCTCTAAACTGCAGCATACTGAGTTACTCCCTAAAATGACCCATAAATTTGCAACTTGTTCTGTGGATAATGCTGTGTGGTGTGCGGTGGGAGAGACTGAATGTACTTTTCCTTCTATTTTGTCAGGTTGCCAAGGCTTCTTTTCAGAGAAATAATGATCCTCTGGATGCAGCTATATTTTACCTTGCACTGAAAAAGAAGGCAGTGGTTTGGGGACTGTACAGGTAAATGAAACTGGCGTGATTTTTGCATATGAAATACACATACAGTTATCACATTTGTTACTAGATTTAACCAAGGCTAGCTATGTTAGAACGCTGAAGACCAGTGAATTTAATATTTCTGCTTTCAATCCCTAATCTCATTCTCCCCAGGTCTCAGAAGAATGCTAAAATGACAGAGTTTTTCCACAACAACTTCAGCGAAGACCGGTGGAGAAAAGCAGCACTGAAAAATGCCTTTTCTCTGCTGGGAAAGCAGCGGTTCCAGCATTCTGCAGCCTTCTTCCTTCTAGCCGGCTCCCTTAAGGATGCTGTGGAGGCAAGTGGAAAACAGACATAAAACAGTGTTTCCAAGAACCATCTTTTTTCCCTTCAACACCTCCGACGCATCTCAGCTCGCTAAACCTCAGTTAGAAACCTTACTGCAGTATGAGTTAAGTCAAGTGCTCCTCCTTTTCATTTGCAAACTGCCTGTAACTTAGTAAGCGTTGGGGGTTTTTTGTGTTTTGTTTTTTTTTTTTTTTTTTCCCTCAACAGTTCATAGTCAAGGGCAATGTTTAATGATCTATTCAAAAGCAGAGAAACCACATTGCTCAAAAACAGAGCACACCAGCAGTATTTCTGTGGTGTTCTTTGTATTATTAAAACACCTCAATACATTTCCACTGTGGTGTCTTTGTCAAAAGCTTTTAGCACAATTCTCTGAAGCATTTTTGATGTTGGCAATTGACTCTTGGGTGTTGCTGTCGCTACTTCTTTTTGGGTGAATTATCAGTTGCATGTTATCTCATTCATAAACCAGCATCTCTGACCCCCTTTTTAGACTCTACTTAATGCCTCTTACATTATATTTGGAGAGTGCTGGTTAGTTAATGTGAAAACATGTGTTTGTTGTGAATAGTGGTTTGAAAGCTTGGCGTCAATCAGTGCGAGCCACAGAAATGTCCAGAAAGCTGCTCCTGGTCATGTCGATTGTTTAACCTTTAATTTGTCAAGGTTATTTCTGTTTAGTGAGTCCCTGAAGCAGTGGGTCACATTATTTCATCTGCATGAGTAACTGAAAGCCCTTTAAGCATTTTATGGAAATAAGCACCACTCAGGCAAAGGGCTATCATTGACTTTGCTCAAGTCTGTCTGACTGGGAGGTAGTCTCATTGATATGCACCTCACACCTTCCCAGTTGGGAGCAACCACAACAACTTGAACTAGTCACTCAGTTTTTGCTGTGAGCACAGGCTTTTGTTGTTTGCATTTTTGGCCCTTTCCTTTCCATTTTGACAGGTAAACAACAGTTTCAGATGATCAACACATACCAAGTCATATGTATTATTTATCTGCTCTACCTCACTCAGTCTTGCCAGTAACAGAATCCACTGCTAAAAAATACCTGGCTTCTTTGTCGTCCTCTAGGTGTGTATAGAGAAAATGCAGGACCTCCAGCTAGCGTTGGTGATCTCAAGGTTGTATGAGTTTGAGTTTGAGACGGCATCCACCTACAAAAAGATCCTCCAGAGACATGTTTTAGGACAAGACAAACAGGTGTGCAGACACCAAAAGTTGTTTTTTCAGTTTGAAGTGTATAATTTGAGCAAAATACCAAATGTTTGAATCCATAACATGAAAAAACGCAAGATGAGCCGTTGTAATTAGTTCATGAATTTCAGATTCCGGCACACCAAGACCCATTTCTGCGGAGCATGGCTTACTGGGTCCTGGAGGACTACAGCAAAGCCTTGGATACTCTACTTGAACAAAAAGCTAACATTGCCAGATCTGGGTCTGCTGAGAACCGATATGACACTGGTAGGTCTGCTGTGCTCTTTATGTTCTTTAACTAGAAAAATTCCATAAAAAAAAAAATTTGTAACAATAGATCTGTTACACTTGGTTTCACTGTCTGATTCACATTACTACAATCTTTTTCTTTTTTTAAGCTAATTAAGAAATCAAGAAAATAGGGCATAGTGAAAATTTAGGTTCATACACATACCATCATTTCTGACCACATTTGTTTTAATAGCTGTCTACAGTGAACTTTAGCTTTTCTAAATGGAGTTTCTCAGATAAATTTAAGTATAATATAGGAATCCAATCCAGTTTTCTGATTTTTATCTTACCACTCCTTTAAAATATAGAACAGTTGTTTCAAGGGCCATTTTATTTATGAATGGAAAAATGTAATTCAGCCAGAATCTGCCTGTCAAAAGATTCCTTTGTAAATTTCTGTTTGATATAGCCTTTGTTGTCAGAATATCAAAGGGCTGTCCAATATAGGTTGTCAGATAATAACACGAGGTAGACTGAAAGTGCTGCAGATTGTAATACACACTAAGGTTAAGTCCTCATTCACAACCTTGCAACTATTTTTGGTTCGTTAAGTGAGCTGAAATTGCACAAGGAACCTTCTGACCACAGAGCTCAATTTATTAAAAGAAATTATAACCAGCATGAATTATGAATGGATGAAGAAATGAACTTAAAGTGAACCTCACTTTGACTTAAGGGCCCAACCAGTCCCACATTAAAATGCTGTGACATGTGGTTGGTAAATGATGCTTCTCAGAGCATGCTTAGTATGGTTCTAGCAAAGGTAACACAGCTTATAAAAACTGCAAAACGGTTCTTTAACTCTGTAGACATTTCTGCTGCCAGGTACTCTGACATTTTTATACCTCAATGAAAATGAGTGAACATGATGCTTCACCTCTAATTTAACTGTCAGTTTTTGAGCTTCCATCTACATCAAATCAAAATTTATTTATATAGCACATATTAAAACAACAATGTTGACCATAGTGCTTCACAGTCAGTAAAAGCACGAGACAATTAAAACAAACAATAAAACAGGACAACAAACAATAGGTAACAACACAACAAGCTAGAACAGCCAACTAGTTAGAATCAAAAGCCAAAGTAAAAAGTTTTAAGACGTGATTTAAAAGACTGGATAGACTCGGCAGTACGAATATGAACAGGGAGGTTATTCCAGAGTTTAGGTGCCACGGTTGCAAAGGCCTGGTCACCTCTCAACTTCAGTCGAGACCTAGGTTGTGCTAGGACCATGTGATTGGACGATCTTAAGTGCTCTGCTGGGATTGTATAAGTCGAGTAGTTCAGAAAGATAGCTGGGCGCTAAATTATTCAGAATTTTAAAAGTGAACAAAAGAATTTTAAAATCTATGCGATATTTAAAAGGGAGCCAATGTAATTTGGCTAAAATTGGAGTTATGCGTTCATAGATTCTCGTACCTGTTAAAAGACACACAGCTGCATTTTGAATTAACTGAAGCTGGTAAAGAGAAGAGTGTTGGAGGCCCAAGTAAAGGGAGTTACAGTAGTCCAATCTGGATATGATAAATGCGTGGGCAAGCTTTTCAAGGTCCTTTAAAGGAAGGAACGGCTTTGCTTTAGATATCTGACGCAATTGGGAAAAGCTGTTTTTTACCACAGTGGAGACCTGTTTCTCAAGTTTAAAAGAGCCATCCAGAAACACTCCAAGGTTTCTTACAGTGAGCGAGAGATGGCTAGCGAGAGGGCCTAGGGAATCAGCTAACTGGTCTAGCAGAGTGCGACTACCAAAGACTATGATTTCGGTCTTATTCTCGTTCAATGTAAGAAAATTATGCGATACCCATATTTTAACTTCATGCAAACAGTTGAACAGAGGTTGCAAAGAAGCAGACACATCGGATTTCAAAGGTGAATAAATCTGGATATCATCAGCATAACAGTGAAAGGAGATGTTGTATTTTCTAAAAATTAATCCCAACGGCAACATGCACAAAGAGAAAAGAGCAGGACCGAGCACGGACCCTTGAGGCACACCACAATAAATAGGGGCAGAAGCCGAGGAGTGTTGCCCCATAGCAACAGAGAACGACCTCTCTGAGAGGTAGGATTTAAACCAAGATAAAACCGTACCTTTGAGACCAACAACATGTTCCAATCTTGATAGAAGAATGTTGTGGTTAACAGTGTCAAAAGCAGCAGTCAAGTCTAGTAAAACTAAAACCACGGAATAGCCAGAGTCAACGGTTAAAAGAAGATCATTAAAAACTCTAAGTAAGGCTGTCTCTGTGCTGTGGCGAGGTTTAAAACCAGACTGAAACTTTTCATTAATACCATTTGCATCTAAAAAGGTCTGAAGTTGTTTTAGAACTACCTTTTCCAATATTTTGGAAATAAAACGGAGTTTGGAGATCGGCCTGTAGTTAGTGAGACCATTAGGGTCAAGATTTTTCTTTTTCATAATAGGTTGCACAACAGCATGCTTAAAGACAGACGGTACACAACCTGATGACAATGATGCATTCAGCAGAGATAAGATACAAGGACCAATAACATGTAAAGCTTCCTTAAAGAAACGAGAAGGAAGAATATCATGCGGGGAACCAGAGATTTTGAGATGATCAATTATATCTTTTAAAGCAGAATAAGACACTGGCTCAAACTGTTGAAAGACAGTCAAGCATTCAGAGGCTGGAACTGGGTCTAAAACTGATGATGAATGAGATGGATGAGAAGCCCTTAGAGCTGAGATTTTTTCAGAGAAATACTTTAAGAATGTATCACAAAGAGCAGGGGAGGCATCCCTATAAGTGGTAGTGCGAGGGTTTATCACAGAGTTAAAAGTATTAAAAAAGGCTCGGGGGTTGTGGCTATTAGTCATAATAATGCTAGACAAAAAGGCAGGTTTGGCAGCTTCAACAGACTTTTGATACTTAGATAAACAATTATGGAGGATGTCCAGAGAGACATGGAGTTTGTCTTTCCTCCATTTTCTTTCAGCACGACGACATTCACGCCTAAGGGCGCGAGTAGTATCATTTAGCCAGGGTTGTGAGGATTTGGCACGTTTAATCCTCAGAGGTGCCACAGAGTTAAGAATGTCAGCGCATGTAGTATAAAAGAGGTTAGCAAGCTCATCCGCTGATAAAACCCCATTACAGTTAGCATCAGAGAGGGGAGAGTCAAGGAAAGCATCCGTGACGTGAGCGATTGACTGGGAGTTAATAGTGCGCGTTTGCCACACAGGACCATCACTGTTCAAATTCACATCGCTACAGTATTAAATAAAACTGGGAAGTGATCAGAAATCCTTGCCGTGAACACTGGTGCCATCTTGTATTTGCATTCGAGTGACAAGATAAGGTAGTTTTGTCAGTCATTAGTTCTCTCATAAGTGCATACCTGAAGTTGTCTGAAGCTTTGACAGTGATTCAGTTAGGTCAGGTATAGTTGTATTTTGTTTTCCTCTAATATCACAGCTTGTCTTTGCAGGTATTGTTGCTAGGACTCGCCAAAGAAATAGATGAAACCGTTTTGTCTAACTTTCTGTCTGTGGCAGGTACCTCTTCTGTGTCGGCTTGTAACCCTGAGGTTTTCAACTTTTACACTTACCTGCGTACTCACCCACTCCTCCTTCGCCGGCATTTTGGCTCATCAAACAAGGCAAAAGTTGGTCTGACTGCTGAGGTTCGCAGCGCTGACTCCATCAGCCTGGATGAGAGAAGACTGTTTTTCACAGCTGCATATGCACATTTGCATGCAGGGTGCCCTATGCTTGCACTCGAAGTCCTCTCCAAGATGCCCAAAGTCCGCAAGCATTCTAGACCCCAGGATGATACAGGCAACACTGCTGAGCTCAGTGTTGGGAGTAGGAACGGACAAGCATCGGACCCGGATTGGTGTCAGTCAGCTCTGAATGGCTATGAGTCAGATGGCAACAGCTTATCAAACAGCCGGTCGGATTCAGTGTTAAGTTTCGATTGGAGCCAGCCGTCAGTGGTAGTTCCAGATGAGCCCCTAGAGCTGAAATGGGATAGCGACAAAGATGATGAAGAAAATGAGGATGAAGAAGAAACTAAAAATGGCAAGAGTGGCAGTGGTAGTGTGTTCCACGAACCAGTATCTCTGGTTGAGGAGAGCGAGGACAGCAATGATTACATTGAACCGTCTGATGATATCCTGGTGACTCAACTGAAATTTGCAGCGTGCTTGAAGATTATGACCAATGAGCTCCGGACACTGTCAACAGGGTACGAACTGGATGGAGGAAAGCTACGTTACCAGCTCTGCCTGTGGTTAGAAAGAGAGGTACTGACATACACATATTTAAACAGCTTTGCAAACTTTGAGGTCAAATTTCATTTTTCTTTTTTTTTTTTTTATGTATTTATTCATTCATTTGTGTTATATAACAAGTCTTTCTGCAGACTTGAAGCCACGCAATAAAACTTTTGTATTTTACATAATGCCCACACATCTCCTTCTTGCCTTTATGATTATTGAGCATCTTGTCTGTGTGCATATAAATGTTACATTTCATGGATGAGGAGCGCCTTGTTGATTAATTGATTTTTAAGATCGGATTCTGTTTTGTTTTTGTTTCTTTTCCCCTCAGGTGGGGGCTCTCCAGCATTGCTGCAGCTATAAGCGTTGCCTGCCAGAACTGTCAGTCCAGGGTGATGTCCCTGTTTCTGGGTTAGTGGAGGAGGAGCAGGTGGGTGTTGATAGCTGGCTGCTTGCTATATTAAAATTAAAACAGCAACGATATCTAATGACGTACTTTGAAGAAATATTATCTCTGTTTGTCAGACATGCATACCCAATTATATATACTTACCCTTGCACAATGCACCTACTGTGTGTTTACAAATTACTTTAGAAAACCCACTACTTTTTTTTTCTCTATTGTTGATAGACCACGTTAATATATACCATTTCAAAGCATGCTGCTTTTTGTTTGTGCCCTACCCAGGTGGGTGGATTTACAGAAAGGCTGAATGACTGTCTATAAAACTAATGAAGTCTGAATGTTTTTGCCAGCCTGGGAGCCCCCGTGGTGACAGCCACAGGAGCAGGAGACACTGGCTGCAGAGTAACCAGCCCTTACTGAGGATGTTTCTGAGTTACTGCAGCTTGCACGGCTCACACGGAGGAGGTCTGGCCTCTGTACGCATGGAGCTCATACTGCTGCTTCAAGAATCTCACCAGGTAATTAAAATGGCAACTTTTCTTTCAGTTGGAGCTGTTTTGTCAGTGAATGAATGAACAATAGTAATATTGTTTTTTTGGGGGGGGGGATTTGATATGAAATGTTTAGTTGATTACAACATAATTATAATTCAGGTGATTCAGAGGAAGATTTTCTCATGCTTTTCTCTTTGATTTTGCGTTTATCAGCGTGTTTAGAATTAAACATGAAACTGTTTTTTGCTCATTGATTACTAGTGTTGGTCTTCATGGATTTAAAAGTGACAAAAGTGATAGCTTTAAAGTTTTCTAACACTACCATGTTTCTTAGTTTGTAGTTTTGGTTTGGTTTTTCAAAGGGGCTTCTTGCAGTAATTTATAGTCTTATTAATTGAGTCTTAAGCAACAAGTCAAGAATAATTAATTATGACTGTGCTCTCTTTATGGCCACTCTGTTGTCTTACAATACTTGAATACTGCGTCATATTTAAAGCAGGTCTTTTTCACTACAGACAGTGAAGTATTCTGGGCAGTATAATCCGCCCAGAGTTTCCACTTAATTTAACTGAAGCATATTCTCTTTGAAGGGAATGATACTGGGCAGATGAGTCAAAGAGTACGCATGATAGACGGAACATGAAGCCATCTGAATAGCTTGTGTTAGCACACACCACCACGCGCATGCACACACCTCGTTGTTGTGCCCAGGCAACTGTCTGCACACTGCCAGCAATAGGCCGACAGGCTGTACTGATTCCTGGAGCTCCTAAGGGAGGGTCGTGCCTCAGGCTGGCGATTAGAGAGTAAAATTTTAGGAGGTAAACAATTCAATGAGCCAACATGGGAACAGTGCTATTAAATGTTAGCACAAGTGATGATTTGAGATAAAATTGGATTATTTTGTACAAGCTCTGCTCCCATGGTTGTCAAATTTAAACTTTGGTGTCAAGGAAATTTTTGCATTTTTGCTTTTGCCTTGACTTCAGTCAGGGTGCAGAGCTTCTGTTAAGATGGTGACAGCTGAATGTGATTCATCAAGAGTGACGAACATAAGTCTGTGGTATTCTTACACACAGAGTCATATTCAGGAATTTGGTAGATACATAAAGAACCAGACATCCCTCCAGTGCCAAAGCTTTCTTTTTTTGCTCATTAACTGTCATTCACACAAAATGTATGTAGAAATCATGTATGACATTTACACGAATTGGCTCATCTTGTCATTATAGCTACAGAAAAGGCTGTGCTGTCAAAGGTTCAAAGCAGCTCCCCTCTGTTCCTTGTTCTTTTAGTGAGGTGTCTTTCTTTCTTCATCCTAAAGAAAGAAATAAGAAAGTAGAATCCATCTACATTTTCTTAGTTTGCTAAGTTTACTGTTGTGTAACCTTAGTTTGTGTCCTTGTGTATAGGTGTGGGGGTTTGTATTTACTATGATAGACATCTACAGATGTACCATAATGATTTGACACTCATCTATGACATTTGTACCCAGGATGACTTCATCCAATCTGTGGTGACGGTGACTTCACAGCCCACCTCCATCCCTCTTTTGATGGCTTGTACAACCAATGTAAAGACAGTGGTGGCCAATCCACTTGTCTATTTGACCAACCTGACTCACGACATCCTGCAAACCATCAGTGCACTCGATTCTCCTCCACATCCAGATGTTGTTACCAACGAGGTGAGACAATTAATTTCCTCCTTATCCAGATAATTAAGAGTTGATTTTGTTGTGTTATGTCTGTAGGTTTATATACTGCATACTGTTGTGGACATATGCTTTTTATTTGGATTATGTGTGTGCCAAACCGTTGAAAGATGGAGAGATGTTGCATTCAAATAATATTAAAAACTGTAGTGAGCAGTTTGTGTTTTTGCACCAACATATGTGCACAGTAGAGGTTTGCAACAGTTTTAACTGTGTAGTTTTCTTGGCATCCATGAAGTTTATTAGTAGGGCTGCACCGAATCCTGTGAAAACCTCTATACGACACTCTTCTCGCTCACATTGCTTCTGTTTCTTTGGGGTTTATGGTCATTTGTTGATACATAGCTCTCTTAAGGTCCCTCCACAGCATTTCAGGCAGCCTGGTCAGTCTAGACTAGACTGGGCCAAAGCAACACCTTGATTCTTTTCTTTTTCTGCTGTGTTAGGGGTCACTGTTCTGACATGGTCCAGTATGGATTGAAGCTTAAGCTGTCCGACAGATGCACTCTAGAAAAATATGGTATTTAAAAGAGGTCATGGTAGACTAAATGACTGAGATCCTGTAGCTGCAAAATAAGCTAAGCTCACCTCCTATCCACTGTCATACGTATCACCTGGTATGAGGTGCTTGCTTTTTGGTTTTTTTTGGGGGGGGGTTTACCAAACATGTTTCCATGCGTTATGCTAGACATCTCCACTTTTGGTCTCATCTGTC